>NC_090443.1:787821403-788122850 GCF_031143425.1 Pleurodeles waltl
AGCGGTCATTCAACCACGGTAAACCATTGGCGGTACAGACCGCCACACTCATAATACACACACACATACAAAACTACACCACATTGGACAATTCAAACTGCACACACCTGACATACATACACACACCACACCCACACACCCACAGCAATATAAAACACACACCCAAACTACCACCAACAACCGTTTACGACCCAAAGATTTTGGCAAGTGAGAGAAAGACAAGCCAGGAGCTCCCACTGAATCTGAGCCACAAAACACCCATCACCCATACACCATCCACGCACCTCACAGCACACACCCCAACACATCACCCCACAAACAACTCACACTACACCCATGGCACCACAAATACACCCCAGGTTCTCAGAGGAGGAGCTAAGGGTCATGGTGGAAGAAATCATCGGGTAGAGCCACAGCTATTCGGATCACAGGTGCAGCAGATATCTCTTGCAAGGAAGATGGAGCTATGGCAGAGAGTAGTGGACAGGGTCAACGCCGTGGGACAGCACCCAAGAACAAGAGATGACATCAGGAAGAGGAGGAACGACCTTCGGAGAAAGGTACGTTCCGTGGTTGCCAGACACCAGATAGCTGTACAGAGGACTGGCAGTGGACCCCCACCTCCTCCCCCACAACTAACAGCATGAGAGGAGCAAGTCTTGGCGATCATGCATCCTGAGGGCCTGACAGGAGTAGCAGGAGCACTGGACTCTGGTAAGTCAAATCTTTACTACCTACCTGCATGCCATCACAAACAACAACCCCTCCCCTCACCCCCATCACCCCACCACCTCACATATATCCCACCATCACAACCCACCCATCCCAATACCAAGCCCTGCATGCAACACCAATGCATGGACCCCCATCACAGACCAGCATGGACACCTATCACCACAGAATGCACACTAGTGACAATCACTTAGCCAAATAAATCACAACTCACACAAGCCAAAGCTGCCTTGATAATAACAACCATAGAGGGAAACATACCAATGCACAAGATGGCACACGCAGAAACAATAGCATTACATTTACATCCCCACAGGACCCCCACTCAACGTCACCGGATAGGAGTTGCCAGCCACATCCAGTCCCCCCCCAGAAGAGGCCCACAGTGATGACAGAAGCTCTGTATGCCTGGATCACAATGACCAATTTGGCCAATCAGGGACCTCTGGACAGTTAGTCACCCTGCCACAGTCCCAACCCACCTCAGAGCCTCCCCCTCAGGAAACACCACCAAAGCACCCACACAGTGGGCCCATCCTTCTGTCCCCAGGACACGTCAATCAGCAGTGTGTCCACCACTACAGGGAACCCAGGCAACCCCACAAACACAGGACGATCAGGGACCTGGAGTCAGTGGGCACATGTTTCAGGGGACAGAGGCACAGGACAACAGGGAAGCTGGGAGGACTGCTGTGCAACAGGGGGAGGACAGGCCCAGGGAACCGACTCTCCACGAGGCACTCACAAAAATCCTGGGAGCATATCACCATTCCCAGGAGACCATGGGCCAGATACTGGCCAAGTTGCAGGAGACCCAGCAGCTGCAGGAGGGACAGTACCTGAGGATCAGGGAGGACCTAAGGGACATCCACACCACCATGATCACCATTGTAGGGGGTGCTGGCAGACATGGCCAACACCATGAGGGAGGCAGTGGCACACCAACAGGCCCCTGATACTAGACACACCAAAGAACAGCCCTCCACCTCCGCTGACACTAGTGGACAGGAGGCCCCGCCACAGGAACAACAGGCCACCAGAACCACTCCCCCTGCAGAATGAGAACCACCCCACAAATGGTCCCTGCGATCCAGGCAGAAGCCAGAAAACATTGCCAAGACTCCCACCGGGAAATAAGACTCTCCTGATTGTCACCCTTGTGTCCCACTCTGTCACCCTGTCCACCGTAAACTGCCATTGCTCCACTTCCTATGCCCCCTTGGACAATGCACCTGTGATACAAATAGACTGGACTCTTCTCTGGACTTTCCTCCATCAGCAACCAAGCCCATTGCAATACCCCCACCCCACTTATTAGCACCTAAATAAACACCCTTGGAACAAATTAAAGTATGGAGTTTGTCAATTGTTTGACATATGTATTAGTTTAACAAACTGTAAACATTGCAATTCAAATGTACTGTAATACTTACATAGATATGACCTGTAGTGGGCAGCAGTAAACATACCAGGAGCCAGAGTGGGGAACAGAGATCTGAAAATGGGGGTGCCAAAGGGTACAATAAGTGGCCATAAAAATAGGGAAATCAGGCTGCCATGTCCAATGTCAAACACAGAACTGCAATGGAAGGTGAAGTTACAGTCTCTTACCTGTGTGGCACTGGAAGTACTGTTGAATTAGTGTAGTTCTGTTGTCCACATCCTCTTCCTCTGCCTCCTCTTCATCACTATCCACAGGCTCCACCATTACCACACGACCACCCCCAAGCTCATCCTTCTGCAGAAAAGGCACCTGGCGTCTCAAGGCCAGGTTGGGCAACATGCAACATGCAACTATGATCTGGCACACCTTCTTGGGTGAGTAGTACAGGGATCCACATGTCAGATGGAGGCACCAGAATCTGGCCTTCAGGAGGCCAAAGGTCACTCAATGATCCTCCTTGTTCGCTTATGTGCCTCATTGTAACATTCCTCTGCCCTTGTCCTGGCATTCCTCACTGGGGTCAGTAGTCATGAGAGGTTGGGGTAACCAGAGTCACCTGCAAATATCGAGGGATACCTGTTAGCCACACACTCACCCTGAGGGCCAAACCCACATCCATATACCTATATCAACTGGGTGGGGACCATGGGCTCACCCATTAGCCACACCCTCTGCCTCTGGAGTTGAGAGATCACATATGGAATGCTGCTATTCCTCAAGATAAAGGCATCATGTACAGAGCCAGGATACTTTGCATTGACATGGTAGATGTACTGGTACACCAAACACACCATCTGCACTTTCAGAGAGTGAAAGCTTTTTCTATTTCTGAACACTTGTTCATTTCTTCGGGGGGGGAGGGACAAATGCTATATGTGTACCATCAATGGCACCAATGATGTTGGGGATATGTCCCAGTGCATAGAAGTCAGCCTTCACTGTCGCCAAATCCTCCACCTGGGGGAATACGATGTAGCTGCTCATGTATGTGCTGCAAATGTGTTTCATCAGGGCAGACAACACTCTGGTCAGCACGTTTGAGAACATAGACTGTGACATCCCTGATGCCATGGCCACTGTCGCTTGGAAGGAACCACTTGCCAGGAAATGGTGCACAGACAGGACCTGCTCTAGAGGGGAGATACCTGTGGGGTGGTGGATAGCTGATATCAGGTCTGGCTCCAATTGGGCACACAGTTCTTGGATTGTGGCCCTATCAAGTCTGTAGGTCAGGATAATGTGCCTGTCCTCCATTGTCGCCAGGTCCAACAGGGGTCTGTACACCGGGGGGAAGTCTTCATCTCCTATTCATCCTTAGTGGTTGAACTCTAGGGTGAAAAACGGTGAGCAGAAGGTCATATTCAAACATATTTCCACATTAATATGCAATTTTTGCTTTACAGAAACAGTATGTGAACTCGTAAGTCAGTTGATGTGCCAATGTCTGCCGTGACGCAGTTAGGTGCCGTGGCGTGTGCCCCCCTGAAATGGGGGCTGCCTGACCTGTGAGGAGTGACAAGTGGAAATTAGGTAATTTTGCTGGCGTTGTGCGCCGTTCCGGTTGGCGGGCAATGACCGCCGTGCAACACCGCATTGGTTATCATTGGGGCCAATGGGTTCCAGGAGCCAATGGCAATGTATGCTGGCGGTGACGGTACACACCGCCGCGGACGTGACCACCATTTTCTATCTGTTCACTCACTTAATACCTGACCTTCAACAGGAAAGGACCTACACTGCAAGTGCTGCTGGGACCTGTGTCTGGAAGCGACAATGGCTCGAGTGTCTGCGGAAAGGGCCCCTGCCTTTACTTCGGAGAAGTTGGAGAGACTGGTGGATGGGGTCCTACCCCAGTACCCTTTACTCTATGGTTCTACAGGCAAACAGGTGAGTATACTGTGAGCATGATGCGTGGGGCATGAATTTATGGAATGCTGTGTGCTTAAGGCCCATGTGGGCGGGGCCTGAGGGATCCTGGGCAGAGTGCTGCATGTATGGTAGTCAATGTATGTGCGTAAGTGAATAGAGCGGAAATGGTGGGCCATGCGTAAAACAGTTCGGACCGTATGACTTATACCATTTCTGCTATTTTTTTTCTGCAGGTCAGCACCCATTAGAAAAAGGGTATTTGGTGTACCATCGCGAAAGAGGTGCGTACCCTGGGGATCTCCGACCCAGGTGGAACACCCACTGCCTTAGGCCAGGGCGAACATGGCAGGGTATGGTCAATGATGGGCAAGCTCAGATGTACTCCAACCCTAATAATGTTAGTGGGCATCTACTACCGGACAGGGTCCTGTGTGTTTCAGGTGTGCAGCTAATGGCGTTAGGCATTGTACCCCATGGGCTGGTGACTAGCATTGTAACTGGTAGTGTGTGGCCTAGTGCATAGGGCTGTTCCATGTGTGTTGTGTACGCCAACGATAGTGTTGTTGCTGGCATTGACCAAGTGTATCCTCTGTCTCTCCCCCCTTTTTGTTTTGTCACACTGTCCTTGTGTGCATTAGCATCATCTGGAGGAGGAGCTGAGGCACCGGCGATGGAGGGAGCTGCATCCCTCATGGGCCTGGAGGCTGAATCCACCGATGGTGAGGCCACCAGTGGTATGGAGGGCAAGGGAAGCACCACAACGAAGAGAGGAGGGGACAGTACCGACAGCAACACCTCCTTCGATGGCAGCTCCCTGGTGGTGGTAGAGAGCCCACCCCAACTACAGGTACAGCCACTACCCCCGTACCAGCACCGTACTCCCTGCAGCCCCTCATTGTGTTTCCCGTGCCCGCTCACCCAGGAGGGTGGGCATCTCCCTCGCCCAGGCACCTCAGGCCTGCCCCAGTCAGCCCTGCTGCCCTCAGTGAGGAGGCTATTGACCTCCTGAGATCCCTCTCTGTTGGGCAGTAAACCATACCGAATGCCATCCAGGGTGTAGCAGAGAATTTGCAACAAACAAATGCATACCTGGAGGGCATTCACTCTAGCATGGCAGCCCAACAGAGAGCATTGCAGGCTCTGGCCAACTCACTGATGGCAGCCATTGTCCCTGTCTCCAGCCTCCCCCCTCCAACTTCTTTTGCCCAGTCCCAATCCCCTCAACCCAAGCCTATTCCAAGCACACCTTCAGACCAGCACTGACCCAAATCAACACACAGAAGCGGCTCAGGCAAACACAAGCACCACACTTCATCTCACAGGCACTCACACAAGCACCTTCCACATACAGACACACCAACTTCCACTGCATCCACTGTGTCCCCCTCCTCCTCGTCTACCTACCTCCCAGTAGCGTCTCCACTCACACCTGCATGCACTACATCCTCATCTACTACCTCCATCACCAACGCGCCTATCACTACACGCCCCTCACTGGCAGTCACCAACCCCACATCCATGCACACGTTCCCTGTGTCCTCTCCCACTGTCTCTGTGACCCCTCCTCCCAAAGTACACAAACGCAAGCACTCAGACACCCAACAGCCATCCACCTCACAACAGCATCCAGCCCATGCACCTGCACCCAAACACAGCAGACTGACACCTCCTACAACTACTCCCCCTTCCTCCACACCCAAACCTTCACCCTCTTTCCCCCAGTGTCCCTAAGAAGCTTTTCCTCACCAACATTGACCTCTTCCCTACCCCTCCCCACATCCTTCACCTTGGGCCAGGGTGGCCAGAAGCCAGCCCAGCACCTCAGCCACCCAGTCCACGGCCACTGTGGTTTCTGCAGCAATTGCAGGTGTGAGAGGCTCTAAGGACGCACCAGTCAGCCTAACCAGTGTGCCAGCGCCACCTGCCAAGGCCAAGAAGGGTCCGCCACTAAGTAAGGGCAAGAATGGGACACCAGCCAGCAAGGGGAAGGAGGCACCACCAGCCAGCAAGGGCAGGAAAAAGACAACAGCTAGCAGAAGCAAGGAGGCACCATCATCTGCCAAGGGCAGGAAGGGGCACACAACACCAGCCATGGCACTTCAGCCATCTGAGGCTGCAGGTGAAGGCCTGGAGGCTACCACCACCACTGACAGCATTGCCAACTGCACCCCAGCCAGCAGCACCACTGCCAGCAGCAGCAGCCCCAGTGGGCAGCCATCTGAGGCTGCAGGTGAAGGCCTGAAGGCTACTACCACCACTGACAGCATCGCCACCTGCACCGCGACCAGCAATGCCACCTGTGCCCAGCACCGCCACTTGCACCGCCACCAGCAGCACCACTGCCAGCAGAAGCAGCCCCAGTGGGCAGCTGTCCGAGGCTGCAGGTGAAGGCCTAGAGGCTACCACCACCATTGACAGCACTGCCACCTGCAGCACAACTGGCATCCACTGAGCAGCCGTGACCGCCGGAGAGCAGTGTGTAGTTGTGACTAGATGGGCTGCAGTGCATCCTGGCCCCTGCAACACCTGTCGGTGTGGCACACAGGTGAGAGACTGTGACCTTGCCCCATCCAGGATGAAGCACACTAGGCCCCCTCCAGAACCAGTGGAAGAAGGCATCCACTCAGCCCCTCCTTGCCAGGATGATGCACACTGGATTCAAGGCCTCCTCCAGAACCAGTGGAAGAAGGCATCCACTTGAGAGACTGTGGCTTTGCACTCCCCAGGACCAATCAGCGGGCAAACCACCCACTAGAGAGACTGTGGCTTTGCACTCCCCAGGACCAAGCAGTGGGTAAACCACCCACTTGAGAGACCGTGGCTTTGCACTCCCCAGGACAAAGCAGTGGGCAAACCACCCACTAGAGAGACTGTGGCTTTACACTCCCAAGGACCAAGCAATGGACAACCCACCCACTAGAGAGACTGTGGCTTTGCACTCCCCAGGACCAAGCAGTGGGCAACCCACCCACTAGAGAGACTGTGGCTTTGCACTCCCTAGGACCAAGCAGTGGGCGAACCACCCACCCCGTCCCCCTGAGGTTCCTGTGTGTTTTCGACCTACTTTGTCATGAGATTATGTTTCATGTGTAGTGCAAACATTGTGAAGAGATAGGGAGCTGGTTCAAGTTTAATGTAGCATTTTATGGTCATCCACTCATGTGTACTAAATTTGGCTTTATCTTCTATGAAGGAAAGCAGTTTAGTGGCATTAGCAGCCCCTCTGGAGAATGATTTGTATGTCGGGACTGCTTCCCCAAGTCCTTAAGTCGTAGTTGGACAATTGATGATTGAAGGTACTTGTTGTAGGCTGAGTTTGATCTTGTTCTAGTGCCTGACAGAGAGCCTTCTTCAATTTGTCAGCTGAGTGATTGATTTTGTACCAAATTTGAACCGCCTCTTCTCTTGCGGCCAAGTCTTGCCGTTCAAGTCCAAATTCAAGGCGTACCTGCACCAGCGAGGCAGTGTTTGGTCATTTGTAGAGTCGTCTGAATACTTTGAGGTGTGTTTTGTCTGTCAGGAGCTCGCCCTGACCGTGCATTGCAACTCTTGTGAGGGAAGCAGTTTGGAGGAGATGACTATTAACAGAGGACAAAGTGATGGGCAGTGTAACCGTTTGGCCAAGAGAGAGAAAGCGTAAATTAGTGCTGTAGGTCTTTGTGCGATGTATCTCTTCTGTTGACGAACGGAGCCCTGGGTATTTAAAATTACTCCAAGATATTTATAATACGGTACCACCTCTAGGGCCAGATGTACCAAGGGGATTTACCCATTCTGTGTCTATGGGAAAATGTGTTGGTTTACATATGGCCCCTAGTGAAACGTTGCTTAAGGCCATCCTTGATCTAAGAGTGTTCTTGCAGCCTACACACATTGTTTTTGATTTTGACATATTGATTTCTAGCTGGTTAGATTGAACATAATCTGCAAGAATGTTTCGGGATCCTTGTAGCCCAACCTTGGTGCAGCTGAGTAGTACCAGATCATCCCCGTATATTAGGTGAGTCAGTGAGAGCCTTCCTAAGTGAGGAGGGAGACCATTTCCAGCGTCCAGCGTCCAGCGCTGGGGTCAGGTCTGCCATAAATAAGTTGAACAGATGTGGGGCGAGTACACAGCCTTGTTTTATGCCGCGGGTTGTGGGGATTTTCCTGGAGAGCCTCACGCCATCACCGATCTTTTTACATACCCATGTATCTGAGTATAAGTCGAATATAGCATTAAGGAGGGGGGCCCGGAGGCCCAATTGCTTCCGCTTGCTCCAGAGCAGGTGTCTATTTACGCGGTCAAAGGCGGCTTTAAAATCGATAAATCCAAGGTAAAGTTTCCTGTGCCAGCATCTGCTCTATCAAAAATGAGGTTATTAAAATATTCGTCATGGTACCCACTCCTTTCCTAAAGCCTGTTTGGTTAGTTGGAACAATGTTGTGTTTTTCAACAAGGTGTAGGGAGGCGTAGTTTTGTGCCTCAACATCGATAAGAGCGATTAACCTATAATCACCCAGGTTGTCTCTGTTACCTCTCTTAAAGATTGGATTAATTAGAGAGCCACGCCGGCTCTCAGGGATTCCTCCTCCTAGACTTACTTCCTGGTATAAGGAGGTAAGCACTTCTGACCAGAAAACAGCTTCTTCCCTCAAGATAGCTGATGACATTTAGGAGTGCTCGGTGTGTCTTGTCAGTCGACAAGGTGAATTCGATCATCTCCCCCTTCTCCGGTGAAGAGGTGTTTCCCGTCACTGGTGTCCATGCTGGGAATTGCGAGGTGTTTCCACAGGGGTGACACTTTCCTGTGAAAACTGTCTTGAAATGACTCACCCATGTCTTTTCAGGGATATTCCAGTTGTTGAATGGGGTCCCTCAGGTGTTTATGTTGTTGCTGATGCCCCAGAGTTCCCCGGGATTTTTCCCTTTTGCGGCTTGTATTAATTTTAGCCAAAAGGAGTTCTTATCTTCGGCCTTGTCTTTGCGTATTTGTCTTTTATACTCTTTCTTTGAGTTCTTCAGTTGTTCCCAGAGCAGCTGGTTGCCTGGTCAAGCCTTCAGGCATCTGGGGTATTTGACAAATTGGGAGTGATTGGTTGTTAGGAGAATGCTGGTACAGTATTTTCACTTGGAAGTCTTCCCAGGCATCCATTATCTGTTTGTGGGTTTTAAGGATCTCCAGCATCAGCAGTTTTGCCGACAAAGATATGGCTCCTAATGTGGCAGATGACCAGCGTAGTCTCTTCAGGCTCGTTAGATCTGTAGAGCCCATTTGTGACGGGGAAGGTTCATGCAGAGCAAGGAGGACTTTAAGATCAGTATTTGGTAGGAATGTTCACTGGAAGTGGTATATTTTATTTGAAATTGTTATATCAAAGGGATCAGAGGCAATGTGACTGGGGTGAAATATAAAATAGATCATGAATTAGGCCCTTGGAAGGTGTAGCCTGGGGGGGAGTCACTGACAAATCTTCCATTTAGTACCTGTAATTTTAGTTATTCATATAAATTCACATGCAGTGCTCCCTGTTGATCATGATGAGTAAAGGTCGATGACGCATGTGTCAGGCAATTCCAGTAGGAGTTGTCGGCGCTTAGTATTTCAGCTTCGTCTTGTGCCTTAATTGAGTTGAAGTCTCCTCTCAGAATGATGTCCCAGTCTGGGATGGTCTGATGGAAGAATTTAATAATTGCTTTTAGCCTTTTTATTGCGCCTCATTTTGTGAGAAGAGCCGGGGTGTACATAGGTGTTGACCAGCAGCACCGGTGTCCTATTGGTGGAGTTCCAGTTGCGAAGTTTGAGCACTTGACAGTATTTGTCTTCTTGTGGCAGCTCTTCTATATCCATTTTTAGGGTTAATGAGAAGTAAACTGCTAGACCCCCAATTGACCTTCCTTGATGCTTGTGCTTGACTGCATTTATTTGAAAGGACATGAAACCTGACAGTGGAAAAACCTGTTGTGACCAGGTTTCCTGGAGTGCAATTATATCCATGTTGTGCCAGGTTTTAGGTGGGGAGCCTGTTTCCAACAATGATTGAGCACATGCTATGTTCCAGGATCGAAGCCTTAGATGTTTTTGGTCTGAGCAAGCCCATAGTGGCAGTGGTTTTGATGCAAGGCGCAATGCATTTAGGGCTACCGGCAGCCACTCCAATCTGGATTCAGCAAGTGCTGTTTGGATTTGAGTCAGGTGATTTCTTCAGTGGGGGGAATACACCTAGGGCAAACCTCAAGTTCGTTGTGGGTTTTCCATCTGCTACTGTGGGGGCGTTAGAGCTTAAGAGCAGATAAGGATATTTGTCCTGGTCTGGCCTGGTTATCAAGATCCCGCAGATCTCAAAGCGTAAAGCAAATACCAGAATGTGATAACTATTTCTGCTGATTCCCAGTTTGTTACGGTGGCTTCTAGGTAGTTGTTGTCCTTGGCTGGTTGAAATGCTACAGTTGTTAAATCTGCAGAGGACAGTGCAGTAAGCACAGAAATTGCTTTTAGGAGCCTCACGATGTTCCATCTATTCAGGATGTCGTGGTTCCCCCGAGAGGTGTAGTGTGGTTGAATCCCTTGTGCATTAATGGCAGTGATTACCGAGTAGATGCATTATGTGCAAGTACCGTACTTGGTATTTTGTGGTGCACATGAGTGCGTGGATGAAGAGTGGGACCCTCCAAGATGAGTGCCCTGTCTGGTTTTGCTGGGCCTTGAAATAACGACTTTGATTCCCATTGTTAGACTTTTCATCCTTGGTGTGGTCTACCTTACTTTTTGCCTCTGTTTCCCGGGTTGTTGATGTGTGCTGGACTCTGATTTTGCTGTTTTTTGTTACTCAAGGCACTTTAGCGCTGCTTACCAGTGCTAAAATGCAAGTGCTCCTTAACAAAATGTGTATGTAATTGGCTTATCCATGATTGGCATATTTGATTTATTAGTAAGTCCCTAGTACAGTGCACTAGAGGTGCCCAGGGCCTGTAAATCAAATGCTACTTGTGGGCCTGCAGCACTAGTTGCGCCACCCACATAAGTAGCTCTGCAATCATTTCTCAGACCTGCCACTGCAGTGTCTGTGTGTGCAATTTTAACTGTAAATTCGACTTAGCAAGTGCACCCACTTGCCAGGCCCAAACCTTCCCTTTTCTTACATGTAAGACACCCCTAAGGTAGGCCCTAGGTAGCCCCAAGGGCAGAGTGCAGTGCATGGTTAAGGTAGGACATATAGGCCCTCATTACAAACCTGACGGTCGGTGTTAAAGCGGCGGTAAGACCGCCAACAGGCCGGCGGTAAAAAAATGGAATCACGACTATGGTGGAAACCACCAACATAGACAGCCACTTTAACACTCCGACCGCCACTGCGGTACAAACAAACACAGCGGCGGTCACCACCAACAGACAGGCGGAAGACAATGTACCACCCACACTATTATGACAGGCCAATCCACCACCTTTTCCAGGGCGGATACAATGCAAATAAAAACATGGCAGAAACAGGACTTGGAAGGGAAAACACTCACCTCTACACAACCCACGAGGAACCAGGACGCCATGGAGCCAGAACTCCAAATACTCCTTGCAATAGTATTCCTGCTCTTCTACCAGGAGCACGAAAGACGGCGGCGACGACCACGGTGAGTACTGCACCTACAACACAGGGGAGGGGGGAGGGAAAAGAGAGTGACACACATACGCAACACGCAACACCCCCACAACCACCCTCTCCGACAACAACACACACACCAATACATGCTGTAACATTACATTTACACCTCTCCACCCCCCTGGAAGAATGCAAGGACAAAAGGAAATGAGTTGAATGATTGTAATCAATAAAGATCCATTAGTCAAAACTTTATATACAGTATAGACAATTATGTACACCAACCAATCAAGTCCAGGTAGTGCACCATTCATAGTCCGTGGACCACTGAGCCCAAAATGCATGGGCGAGGCCCACACTAGATACTAGACTCGAAACGGAGAGAACACTGCTGGGGCATCAGATCAAAATGAAACAGGCACATCAGGGGGAATGGAAGGGGGGCACCTCAGCCGGATGAGTGCACGACGCCAGCTCCACGAGGGGGCTCCATGCCCACTGATGTGTCCTGGGGAGTGCAAAGCCACAATCTCTCAAGTCTCTCCAGTGGGTGGCTTGCCCACTGCTTTATCCTGGGGGGTGCAAAGCCACAGTCTCTCAAGTCTCTCCAGTGGGTGGGTTGCCCACTGCTTTATCCTGGGGAGTGCAAAGCCACAGTATCACAAGTGAATGCCTTTCTCCACTGGTTCTGGAGGGGGCTTTGTGCGCAGAGTGCTTCATCCTGCCAAGGACTGAGGTAGTGGATGCCTTTCTCCACTGGTTCTGGAGGGGCTTTGTGCCCAGAGTGCTTCATCCTGCCAAGGACTGAGGTAGTGGATGTGATACTCCACTGGTTCTGGAGGGGGCTTTGTGCCCAGAGTGCTTCATCCTATCAAGGACTGAGGTAGTGGATGCGTTTTTCCACTGGTTCTGGTGGGGGCTTTTTGCCCAGAGTTCTTCATCCTGCCAAGGACTCAGGTAGTGGATGTGACACTCCACTGACGGTGGAGCAACATGCAAGCTGCCCATGCTCCTCGAACTGACAACCAGCCTCATACGACTGACCACTGGGGATGGCAGCCATGTTTGCGGAAGTGCCACTGGCTCAGGATGTTGCAGGCCGCTGGCAGTGCTGGTGGCAGTGTCAGTAGCGGCAGTGCTGGTGAAGGGCTCAGTGTCTGGGGTGCTGGTGGCGGTGTCAGTAGCGGCGGTGCTGGTGGCGGGCTCACTGACTGCGGTGCTGGCAGCAGTGTCTGTGGTGGCGGTGCAGGTGGCGGTGCCGGTGCCGGTCTTGTCCGCCGTGCAGGTTGGCGTCGATGTGGACCTGCCTTTGATTTTCAGGCCCTTCCCCACCTTGAATGGTGGCGCAGCTGTCTTGCCACTTTCAATTTTTGTCTTGACAGAGCCCTTGGTAGCAGGTGTTTTGGCCTTCTCCCTCCGGGATGTGGGCAACTTTTTCTGTTTTGGAGGTGGCGGAATGTCCTTGCCCTCGCTCCTTGGGACACTGGCATCCCTGTTGCTTGGCGCACTCCAAAATCCTGTTATTGCTGGCACCACTGTGCCTGATGATGTGGTGGCTGAGGTGCTGGGTTGGGACCTGGAAAGGCGGGCCCTAGGGGACGGACGGTGGGGGGAGGTGTAGGGAAGAGGTCAACATTTGATAGGAAAAGTTTTTTTTTTAGAGATACTGGGACGGGTAGATGGAGGGGGTATGAGAGTGGAGGAAGAGGTAGTGGTTGTAGGAGGTGTTCGTTTGGTGACTTTGGGTGAAGGTGCATGGGCTGTAGGCTGTTGTGAGGTGGATGGCTGTTGGGTGGGTGTGTGACTGCGATTGTGTACTTTGGGAGGAGTGCTCACAGACACACTGGGAGAGGACACAGGGGATGTGTGAATGGTAGTGGGGGTGGTGAGTGCATGTGAGCGGTGTGTGGTGATGGGCATGCTGGTGATGGAAGTGGTGGCTGAGGATGTAGTGCATGCAGGTGTGAGTAGAGATGAGACTAGGAGGGAGGAGGGAGACGTGGAGGAGGGGGACACAGTGGAGGCAGTGGATGTTCATATGTGTGCATGGGTATGATGCTTTTGTGAGTGCCTGTGGGATGTGTGATGCTGATGTTTGCCTGAGCCACCCTTGTGTGTTGAGGTGTGTGCATGCTCGTCTGATGGTGTGCTTGGGATAGGCTGAGGTACAAGAGATTGGGTCTGGGTGGAGGATGTTGAAGGGGGGAGGCTGGACACATGCATTTGTTTGCTGCAACTGCCTCTCTACACCCTGGATGGCATTCAGAATGGTAGACTGCCCAACAGTGAGGGATCTCAGGAGGTCAATGGCCTCCTCACTGAGGGCAGCAGGGCTGACTGGGGCAGGGCCTGAGGTGCCTGGGGCGAAGGAGATGCCCACCCTCCTGGGTGAGTGGCCACGGGACACACGCTGAGGGGCTGCTGGGAGGGCAGTGCTGGTAGGTGGGGTGGCGGCTGTACCTGTTGATGCGGTGGGCACAGAGGGGCCCGCCACCGCAAGTGAGCTCCCATCAGAGGAGGATTCGGTGTTGCTGGTCTCTGCTCCTGTCCCCACCGTGGAGCTCCCCTCACCCTCTGTCCCACTGGTGACTTCGGACTCCGTTGTCTCGCCCTCCAGGGCCATGTGGGATGCAGCTCCTTCCTGCTCCGGTGGCACTGCTTCTCCGCCTGATCTTGCTAATGCACACAAGAACAGGGAGACCACAAAAAGGATGGGGAAGAAAGAAGAAAGACATGTTCAGTGCATGCAATACCGCTACCGTTGGCGGACACTACAGACACAGTAGCCCACTGTACTACGCCATGCACTTAGAGTTCCCTAATTAATCACAGGGACATGGGGTACAAGGCCTATGCCCGATGGCTGCACACATGGAGGTCACAGAAGCCTGACTAGGTGTAGATGGCTCTTATCACTGGTGGGGTTGGGGTGCCACATAGCCTGCCTCAAAAGGGTCCTTGCCTGCAAAGCTCACCCTGGCCTAGGGGAACCCACTGCCCACCTCCCCAACCAGAAACCTCCTAATGCGTGCAGAGTCAGCTGAATGAGAGTGTACTCACCTTCTTGTGGCTGCTGTGCTGCCCTCAAGCGCCCATCCAACTCCGGATATGCCACCGCCAGGATCTGGAACAGCAGGGGGGTCATGGTGCGATGGGCACCCCTCCCACACTGGGAGGCCATCCCCAGCTGGGCCTCCACCGTCTTCTTGCTCCAGCGGCAAATGTCCTCCCATCGTTTCCAGTTGTGGGTGCTCCGTCTGTGGTGGACCGCCAGGGTCCGGACATCCTTGGCGATGGCATGCCAAATATCTTTCTTTCTGGTGGGCGCTGACCTAGAGGAAAAGTACAGTGGAAAAGGAAAAACTTTAACCGTCCGGACCGTCACAGTCATTGGCACACGTTCCCACCCTTGCCCTGACGCACATACACTCACCGTCCACTCATGCAGGCCTCACTCCCCCTCCATGTATCTTCTATCCACACCACTCCAAACAGGCATTGCCCATACAGCATGCTCACAGTGTACTCACCTGTTTGTCTGGAGGACCGTAGAGTAGCGTGTACTGGGGGAGGACCCCATCCACTAACTTGTCGAAGTGAAGGCAGGGGCTCTTTCCCAAGACACATGAGCCATCGTCACTTCCAGACTGAGGTCACAGCAGCACTTGCAGTGTAGGTCCTCTCCTGTCGAAGGTCATGTAACAAGTGAGTGAACAGAGTGAAAATGGCGGTCACGTCCGAAGCGGTGCGTACCGTCACCGCCGGCGTACATCGTCATTGGCTCCTGGGACCCATTGGGTCCTATGTCAACCAATGCAGGATTATACTGCGGTCTTCGACCGCCTACTGCAACGGTGTACAATGCCAGCGCAGTTACCTCATATCCCCTTGTCCCACATTACAGGTCAGGCAGCCGCCATTTCAGGGGGCCACATGGCATTATTTTTAATATGTCACACATATCTAGGTCTTGCATACACACAGAGACAGGCACATAGCGGATTGACAAATGTGTGCAATAAATTATTTTTTTACTACCTTAGTGTTGGCTGACTCTGTGCTCGCTGTTCTCATCCATAGGGCACGTCCACTAGGGCAGGTGAGGAGATGGTGGCATCCTCGAGTGTACAGACCGCTGGTGGACCTGTCAACAATGGAAGAGAGACATGTAATAGTCCCCTACAGACTTGATCGTGCAACAATCCATGAACTGTGTGCCCAGTTGGAGCCAGATCTGATTTCAGCTATCCGCCTTCCCACAGGAATCCCCCCTCTAGTGCAGGTCCTGTCAGTACTCCATTTCCTGGCAAGTGGGTCTTTTTAAACTACAGTGGCCATAGCATCAGGGATGTCCCAGCATAAACGTGTTGTCCAGAGTGTTGTCTGCCCTGCTTAAACACATGCGCAGCTACATCATTTTCCCTCAGGTGGAGGATTTGCCTACAGTGAAAGGTGACTTCTAAGCCCTGGGACATATCCCCAACATCATAGGTGCCATTGATGGGACACATGTCGCCTTGGTACCCCCCGCAGGAGTGAACAGGTGTAAAGAAACCGGAAGAGCTATCATTCAATGAATGTGCAGATGGTATGTTTGGCCGACCAGTACATCTCCTATGTGAATGCCACATTTCCTGGCTCAGTGCATGATGCTTACATTCTGAGGAACAGCAGGATCCCTTATGTGATGGGGCAACTCCAGAGGCACCGTGTGTGGCTAATAGGTGAGGACAAGGACCCTATACCCTGTGAATAGTTGTCTGGGGTTGTCCCTAAGAGTTAGTGTGTGTCTAACAGTTGTCCCTTGACATTTGCAGGTGACTCTGGGTACCCCAACCTGTCATGGCTACTGACCCCAGTGAGAAATCCCAGGACAAGGGCAGAGGAACACTACAATGAGGCACATGGGCGAACTAGGAGGATTAAAGAAAGAACCTTCGGCCTCCTGTAGGCCAGGTTCCGGTGCCTCCATATGACAGGTGGTTCGCTGTACTACTAACCAAAGAAGGTGTGCCAGATCATCGTGGCCTGCTGTATGCTGCACAATTTGGCTTTGCGATGACAGGTGCCTTTTCTGCAGGAGGATGGTCCAGAAGGAGGTCTTATGGCAGCTGTGGAGCCTGTGGACAGTGAAGATGAGGAGGCAGAAGAAGAGGATATCGACAACAGAAACGATGTGATCCAGCAATACTTCCAGTGAGACACAGGTAAGAAGACATCACTGCCTCCTACATCTCATACAATTGTTAGACCTATCATATGTCTGTCACTTTCGCCCAGTGTATGGACCCTGACCCGTCACTTTGCTTTTCCATTTCACAGATGTGGGTCCCACTGTGTGACCTCTGCTATGTTACCTCATGGACTAGAGCTGTGTGACATAGGTATGTTGACAATACAATGGACATTGCTATTTTCCTCAGTTATAGCAGATACACATTTGTAAAAGCACAGACTGACTCCAGATTGTTTATTTAAGTGCAGATAGTGGAGGGGGTTGTAAAATGGTCAGGGGTGATGGTGGAGGAATGTCCATGGCAGAGTCCAGTTATTTGTCTCACAGGTGCATTGTCCAAAGGGGCATAGGAAGTGGATCTAGGGCAGTTTAAGGATGGACAGGGTGACGAAGTGGGACAGAAGGATGACATTCAGGGTGGTTGCATTTCTTGGCGGGGGTCTTGGCATTGTTCTCTGTCTTTGTCCTGGATCTCAGGGACCGTTTGAGGGGTGGTTCTCCATTTGCAGGAGGTGGGGTGCTGGTGTTGTGGTCCTGTGGTGGTGCCTCCTGTCCACTAGCACCAGCGGAGGTGGTGGGCAGTTCATCGTCCAGGCTAGTGTCAGGGGCCCCTTGTTGTGCCACAGTGTCCCTCCTGGTGTTCACAAGGTCCTTCAGGACAATGGTGACCAGGGTGGTATTGGTGGATTTGAGTTCCTCCCTGATCCCCAAATACTGTTCCTCCTGCAGCCGCTGGGTCTCCTGAAACTTGGCCAGTACCGTTGCCATTGTCTCCTGGGAATGATGGTACGCTCCCATGATGTTGGAGAGGGCCTTGTGGAGAGTGGGTTCCCTGGGCCTGTCCTCCCCCTGTCGCACAGCAGTCCTCCCAGTTCCCCGGATTTCCTGTTCCTCTGTCCCCTGAACCATGTGCCCACTGCCATTGCCCCCAGGTCCCTGCTGTTCTTAGGTTTGTGGGTTTGCCTGAAGTGGTGGACACACTGCTGCTTGACGTGTCCTGGGGTCAGAGGGATGGGCCAGCCGGGTGGGTGCTGTGCTGGTGTTTCCTGAGGGGGCAGGCTCTGTGGTGGCATGTGCCAGTGTGTGGGGAACCAACTTTACCAAGGTCCCAGATGGGCCGGGCTGGTCATCTTGATCCAGTTGGACAGAGCTGCTGTCATCACTGTGGGCCTCTTCTGTGGGGGGGTGGACATGTCTGGAACCTCCTGTCCAGTGACGTTGGGAAGGGGTCCTGCAGGGGTGTAAAGGCATGATTATTTTATCTGTGCGTGCCATGGTGTGCAATGGGTGGGTGACCCTGTACCCCAGTGCTTACATTCTTGTGTAGGAACTTGTGTGATAATTGTTTTGGGGTCTGGGTGGGTATCTGTAGTGGACATGCTTTGGTGATGGGTGTCCATGCTTTGTTGTTGCATGCAGGGCTTGATGTTGGGATGGGTGGTTTGTGATAGTGGGACATATGTGAGGTGTTGGAGTGATGGGGGTGAGGGTGAGGGTGGGGGCATGTGATAGCATGCAGGTAGGGTGTGGGATATGGTAGTAAAGAGTTGACTTACCAGAGTCCATTCCTCCTGCTACTCCTGCAAGGCCCTCAGGATGCAGTATAGGCAAGACCTGCTCCTCCCATGTTGTTAGTTGTGGGGGAGGAGGTGGGGGTCCACCGCCAGTCCTCAGGACGCACCTTCCCCCGTGTCATCCTGTGTTCTTGGATGCTGTCCCACTGCGTTGACCCTGTCTACGATTCTGTGCCATTGCTCTATTTTCCTAGCTATGGAGGTGTGCTGCACCTGTGATCAGAATAGCTGTGGCTCTACCCGGATGATTTCCTCCACCATGACCCTGAGCTCCTCCTCAGAGAACCTGGGGTGTCTTTGCGGTACAGTGGGGTGGTGTGGGTGATGTGTGAGGTGGTGTGTGTTGTGATGTGTGAGGGGATGTGTTTGTGTGTCTTGTGTGAGGTGCGTGGATGTTGTGTGAGTGATGGAGTTGTGTGCCTGTGGATGCTAGTTTGTTGATGGTGGTGTCTCTCTCTGGCCTTCTTTAGCAATTCTGGTCGCAAGGGGTTTGTGGGTGATGTGGGTGTGTGTTTTATATTGGATTGAGTGTGTGGGAGTGGTGTGTGTAAGTGTATCAGTTGTGTGTATTTGGAATTGTCCAATGTGGTTGTGTTTTGTAAATGTGTGTGTATTTTGAGCGCGGCGGTGTGTACCACCAATGGAATACCGCAGTTGAAAGACCGCTGCGTGGATTCGTGGGTTGTGATAGTGTGGGCGTATTCCTGTTGGCGTGACGGTGTCAGTTTTGTTATCGCCAGTTTATCACTGACCTTTGGTGTGGTGGACTTTTGTGGGTGTCTAGATTTTGGCGGATTCCGAGCTGTGGGTCATAATAGCTATAGCGGGATTCCGCCACCACAGCGGTGTGTTGGTGGTCTTCTGCACGGCGGTAAGCCAATGTTGTAATGAGGGCCATGGTAATGTGTTTTACATGTCCTAACAGTGAAATATTACTATATTTGTTTTTCACTGTTGCAAGGCCTGTCCCTCTCATAGGTGAACATGGGGGCTACCTTTAAATCTGATTAAAGTGTAGATTCCCTTTGGGAGCAGGTGGACATGTGGAGTTTGGGGTCTCTAAGCTCACAATTTAAACATACATCTTTTAATAAAGTTGATTTTGAGATTGTGTGTTTGAAAATGCCACTTTTAGAAAGTGAATTGTTTTTGCCTATGCCATTTCTGTGACTCTGCCTGTTTGTGGATTACCTGTCTGGGTCAGTTTGACAGTTGGGCTGGTTGCACCTCACACTAGACAGTGACACAAAGGGAGCTGGGGTGTAGTCTGCATTTCCTGATGAGCCGTCTGTGCTAGGAGGGAGGGGAGGAGTGGTCACTTACACCTGAAAGGGCTGTGCCTGTCCTCACACAATGTAGCCTCCAACCCCCTGGTGAGTGTCTGGGGCCTGGCCTGGGCAAGGCAGGATTTCACATTCAAGAGAGACTTTGCTTTGAAGTAGGCCTATTTCAAAGGAGAAACTGAGTATAAGAAGGGCACCCAAAACAATAGACTTTAGAAAACTTCTGGAAACCAAGACGAACATCTGCCTGGAGAAGAGCTGAAGAGCTGAGGAAGAAGAGCTGCCCTGCCTGTGACTGTGCTTTTTGGAGATATCCTGCATTTGCTGCTTCTGCCAGAGTAAGAGGGCAAAGACTGGACTTTGTGTGCCTTCCATCTTGTGAATCTCCAAGGGCTTGATTTAGAGCTTGCCTCCTGTTGTTTGAAGTCTCAGGGACAGCAAAGACTTCTCTCTGCCAGATACTCCTATCCTGCCAAGTGGTGCCCATCCAGTTCCTGGGACCCCTAAAGGAGAAGCTGGCAGCCTAAGAGGAGGATATCCATGCACAGAACGCCGTGCAGGGAAAAGATCGACGCAACTCCAATCTGCAGCTGAAAAATCAATGTGCTGCTGGCTTCACGGCTGAAAATCGACGATCGCCTACAACGCACCCGAAGAATCGACGCACAGAGCTGGAGAAATGATGCGCAGCATCGCTGATGGAGGCTGGTAAGATTGCAACCCGTGCGGTATGGTTTTCGGATCATTGTGCGGCTGGATTTCCGACGCAAGTACCGCAGGGCATATAAGAACAACGCAAGGCCTGTCCAGACCCGAGAGTGCTGACCGGATCGACACATCGCTCTCCTGCGGAGAGAAGAAACAACGCACCCTGACAAAAGGAGAAAAGACGCAAGGTCTTGCGCGTGAGTGAAATTGACGCATCGCTAACCCTTTTTGACACACACTCGCCCGTGCAAGGTTATTTTTGACACACCCAAGGTACATTTTCACGCTAACAGTGTTGTTGTGTGTTTAAAGATACATGAAGACTCTGTTTGCATTTTCAGTGGTAACTTGACTTGTGTTTTGTGGAGTTTTGTTGTTTTGGTCTTGTTTTGTTTAGATAAATATTTCCTATTTTTCTAAACCTGTGTTGTGTCATTTTGTAGTGTTTTCATTAATTTACTGTGTGTGTTGGTACAAATACTTTACACCTAGCACTCTGAAATTAAGCCTTCTGCTCTTGCCAAGCTACCAAGGGGGTAAACAGGGGTTAGCTGAGGGTGATTGCCTTTTACCCTGACTAGAGTGAGGGTCCTTGCTTAGACAGGGAATAACCTAACTGCCAACCAAAGGCCCCATTTCTAACATTGGTGATCAGCGGTTGGGATTGGACTTGTATTTGTACTTGACATACAGAGATTAAGTGTACACTACTGTTTTGAGTACAGACCACTACATGACCACATACTGCTTGTCTTGTGATCTTTGATTTTTCTCTTTTGCTTGGATTTTTCCCTACATTCATTTTTGTGGTAATCGTTGATTGACTTCTGAACTTCATTGGGAACTTGTTTTCTGCTTTTTGGAACTTGCCACTTTTGTTGACTTTTCATCATGTCCCAATCTGGAGATGCATCAGTTGGAGCTGCTTTTGACCTGGAGAAATTGGAAAGCTATACCAAGGCTCAGTTAAAGCAGTTCTGTAAAACGTTTTACTGTCCCATTAAGAGCTCATCCAAGAAGGAGGAGCTGCAAAAGGCGCTGAGGGCCTGGGTGACAGCCAGGAGCACTGAAGGGCACACAAAGGATGAGAAGGATGAGAAGGATGAGAATGGGGAATGGCAGTCCATACACAATGGCATTGTGGGTGGGCCTGTTATGTCCAGGGAGAGGGTCTCCAGGGCAGGTAGCAGTGCCTCATTTAAGGGTCTGACCCCTGAGGAATTGCAGGACAGACAGGCAGAGAGGGAGCACCAGAGGGAGTTGGAGAAAATGAGGATGGCCGTTGAAGATAAAAAGTTATTGTTGGCTCATGAGCTCAGCTTGAGGGAGCTGGATCAGAGGAGCCAGTCTAGTAGGGATGGTGGCAGCCACATCACAGTGCAGCCTGAAAGGATGGTGCACATTCCTAAAGATCTTGTTAAGGATTATAAAAGGGAGGACAACAAATACTTGTGGTTTAAGGGGTTTGAGTCTGATCTCCATATGAATCTGGTCCGTAAAGCTCATTGGGGGGCGGGTCTGTGGAAGCACTTTGAGGTAGAGGGGACGGATACATTGACAGCCCTAGAGGATGCTCAGAATCTCACCTACTCTAGCATGAAGGCTGCCCTACTCACAAGGTATGGTCTCACCCCTTAGCAGTATAAGGATAAGTTTAGATCCTACAAGAAGGAGGAATCACAAACATGGTTGGAAAGTGTTGATTCTTATTGCAGGTCACTGGATGGTTTGGTGAAGGGCAGTAAGGTAACTACGTATGAGGGGCTTTACAATCTGATTGCTTGGGAGCACTTGTACAGTTTATGTTTTCCAGAGATGCACCAGCACCTGATTGACAGCAAGCTGACTGATCCCAGAAAGCTTGCGCAGGAAGCGGACCGCTGGGAGAGTTCCAGGGTCCAGAAGAGGTATGGGGAGACCACACCAAGGGTAGGTAGGGTCCCTCTCAGAAGAAAGGGGGGTAAGGGTAAACAAGGGGAAGTTCTCAAAAGGGCCCCAGACTGATTCCCAGGGTAAGGATTCTCAACCCCCCTGTGAGAAGAAGCCATGGCTCTCCAAAGGGAAACCAGTGACAGGTGGTCCCCCACGTAAATGCTATGCATGTGACCAGGTGGGTCATGTGAGGGGAGACCCCAAATGCCCCAAATGTACACCAGCACCCACTGGTGCGCTGTCCCATGTTTTGGCCAGTGTAGCGCTTGGGGAGGAGTTGGTGGGTGAGAGCTACCTGAGATGACCCTTGTCTCACTAGGGAACAGTGAAATGGTCCAGAGAACCCTTGTGCCTGAGAACACTTAGGAGTACAGGCAGTGGGTGACCATCAATAGACAGAGGGTGGAGGCTCTTAGAGACACAGGAGCCAGCGTGACTACAGTGAGTCAGATGGTGTCTGAAGAGCAGATTGATCCCCTGGTACTTCACCAAGTAGTTGCAGTGGACAACTCAGAGCACTTGTCCAGAGTGGTGCAGGTTCACTTTGAATGGGGGGAGTCTCAGGTTCCTTGAAGGTAGCTTTGAGTCCAACCATGCCTGTTGACTGTTTGCTAGGCAATGACCTGGAGGATTCCCCTTGGAAGGAGGTGGAACACAGGTCTCACTTGGAGGTGTTGGGTCTGCCTGGGTGGGTATGCGTATCCACCCAGTTAATGGCAGCCCGTCAGGGTAGTCAAGATCTCCTGGAGCCTGAAAAGTGGCCCAGGGGACCGCCAAGAAGAGGAAGGGCAGGGGGCACGGGAAACCAGCCCCAGAAGTTCCCACGGTCCGGGAGGAGGGGGGAGCCTGAGGGTGACACCCTGGAACCTACAAGGGGAACAGGTGGCTGAACTGGCAGAGGTCCCTGACCTGTCGCAGTGGCACCAGGAAGGGGGGCCCACCGGGGAAGCATTCTGTGCAGCACAGAAAACATGCCCTACTCTGGAGGGTTTGAGGCAGCAGGCTGCAGACCATGCGGCAGGCAAGGAGCCAGGATCACATCTGATTTATTGGGAAGATGACCTCCTGTATAGTGAGCCTAAGGTCCCTGAGCCTGGGTCAGCCGGTGTGCTGGTGTACCCTAGTGCTTCAGGGCCTTCCTACTGGGGTTGGCTCATGATGTGCCTTTAGCTGGATATTTGGGGAAGGGCAGGACCTTTGAGAGGCTTGTCACCCACTTTTAATGGCCCCTAATGCACAGGCACTCAGATGCACATTGCAGGTCTTGTCAGACTTTGCCAAGCAAGTGGCAAACGTGGGGAGAAATGTGAGGTTTCCCTTCAACCTTTATCTGTGGTTAGTACTCCCTTTGAGAGGGTAGGTATTGACACTGTGGGACCTCTGGACCCCAAGACAGCCTTGGGCAACAGGTTCATCCTGGTCTTGGTGGACCATGCCACCCAGTACCCAGAAGCCATTCCTTTGTGGTGAGTCAGTTCCCCTGTGGTGGGTAGTGCACTGATGGGGATTTTTAACCACGTGGGGTTCCCCAAGGAAGTGGTATCTGACAGAGGTACCAACTTCATATCCACATATATGAAGTCTCTGTGGAAAGTGTGTGGGGTGACCTACAAGTGCACCACACCTTACCACCCCCAAAGTAATGGTCTGGTTGAGAGATTCAACCGCACCTTGAAAGGCATGATACAGGGCCTGTCAGAGCCCTTGAGGCGAAAGTGGGACATCCTCTTGCCTGCCTTCTGTTCGCTTACAGGGAGGTGTCTCAAAAGGGACTTGGGTTTAGTCCCTTTGAGCTCATCTATGGCCACCCTGTGAGGGTACCCTTGAGCCTGGTGAAGGAGGCTTTGGAGAAATCCCCCCACCCAGGATGTATTTAGCTACATGCTAGCTTCGAGAAACCAGACTGCCCGCTTCAGGAGTCTTGCTCAGGAGAACCTGGAAGCAATCCAGGAGGATATGAAACGGTGGGATGACCGGAATGCCACTCTGGTCGAGTTTCAACCTGGTCAGAAAGTATGGGTGATGGCACCAGTGGAGTCTAGGGCGCTCCAGGATAAGTGGACTGGGCCATTTGAGGTGGTGGAGCACAAGAGCAAAGTCACTTTCCTGGTGGACTTTCAGTCTCCAAGGAACCCTTTAAGGGTCCTGCATGTCAACCACCTCAAACCTCACTTTTAGCGTACTGTCTATGCTCCTTGTGACAGATGATGGGGTGGAGGAGGAGAGTGAGCCTCTTCCTGACCTCCTGTCTGCAGGAGAAAAAGAAGGGTCAGTGGAGAGAGTGATCCTCTCCCCCTCCCTTACTGAGGAGCAGCAAGGTGACTGTCACCACGTGTTGGGACAGTTTGCTTCACTGTTTTCCCTGATCCCAGGAGTCACACACTTGTGCACACATGATGTGGACCCTTGGGACAGTACACCTATTAAACAAAATGTTTACAGGGTGACTGACACGGTCAGGGCATGCGTTAAGGATGAAGCATCCAAAATGCTTCCCAAAAGCTGCTGCACCTGGTGCCACTCCACAACTCAGGTTCTCTGTGGACTACTGGGGACTCAAAGTGGTCAGCAAGACTGACGCACACCCCATCCCCCGAGCTGATGAGCTCATTGACCAGTTAGGAGCTGCAAAGTACCTCAGTACGGTTGACTTAACATCTGGGTACTGGCAGATTACCTTAACTGAGGGGGGCAAGGAGAGTTCAGCATTCTCTATCCCAGATGAACACTTTCAATTCAAAGTGATGCCATTTGGGATGAAGAATTCCCCTGCCAACTTTCAGAGGTTGGTCAACCAGGTGTTGGCTGGGCTGGATGAGTTCAGTGCCGCCTACCTGGATGACATTGCTGTTTTCAGTTGCACATGGGAGGAACACCTGCAACACCTTTGGAGAGTGTTAGAGGCCCTGCAGAAGGCAGGCCTCACTAATAAGGTGAACAAGTGCCAAACAGGGAAGGGTTCTGTGGTGTACTTAGGACACCAGGTGGGGAGTGGCCAGGTGGCACCCCTACAGCCTAAGATTGACACAATCCTGGCTTGGGAGCCTCCCAAGACCCAGACTGAAGTGAGAGCCTTTTTAGGTCTCACAGGATACTACAGGAGGTTTATCAAGGGTTATGTAACCATTGTTACCACCTTGACTGAGTTGACTTCGAATAAGCAACCCAGGAAAGTGATCTGGACGGAAGCTTGCCAGAACGCTTTTAATGCCCTGAAGGCTGCCATGTGCACAGCACCTGTGCTGAAGGCACCTGACTACTCCAAGGAGTTTGTTGTGCAAACAGACGCCTCAGAGCATGTTATTGGAGCAGTACTCTCACAGCTTAATCAGACAGAATCAAAGCCAAGGTTCAGTGTTCAACCCGCCTGTGTGGGACTTACAGCTAGAAGAGTTAAAAGCAAGTTGGGTTAAGTTCATTGTTTTTCTTTTTGAGGAAGGAGGCAGGAGGACAGTGAGTGTTGGCAGCAGAAGCTGCTGGGGTAAGTTGGGTTCAGCTGGAGTCCGGTGAGGTGAGCAACGCCAAGTCCCAAACACCAAGCAACAGACACAAGCACCAACACTGGCACAACCAATGCCAGTACCAGTAGGGTTGGGAGGCAGTCTCTTCCTGCTCAGGGCAATCAGTGCGGGGTCAGTACCGCTGCAGCCACGGCCGCTGTGACTCACTCATTCGTCCATGTGTTCGTCCTGTTTTTCCCCCGTCCTCCTTCTTCCTGTCGGAGCGGTGCTGCTGTATCTCCAGGCAAACAGGAAAAGGGATAGTGGAGAGGACGCTGAAAGTGCTGATGGAGGCGGGCTGGATCGCTAAATGGTATACGGCCTGCCCCAAGCCGTGAACCCCGAGCTGCGATCCACAAGTAGCTGGTGCCTCCTTCTCCTACGCCACACTGCGCCACGCTACGCTCTCCGTCCGTCGGTCCATCAGCCACGTTCGACATTCCGCGAATCAGCACATCAATGTGAGTGGCGCGGGACTAGAAACATATATACCACAGTAATTTGTGATTTGATATGGATCAGCTACATACAATAAACACTTAGGGCCAGATGTAGGTAGAATCCGAATTGCGACCCGCAAATTGCGAGTCAGACCAACTCGCAATTTGCGAGTCGCAATTCGGAATGTTGGATGGCGTCCCTGACACCATCTGTGAATCACTAAGGGGTCGCAAAAGGCCACCTCATGAGTATTCATGAGGTGGGTTGCAAATTACGACCCCCTTGTGATTGCCGGCCCTCACAGGGATGGTGGCCTGCTGCGGACAGCAGACCACCATGTCTGTGACTGCTTTTTAATAAAGCATTTCTTTTTTTTTTTTGTTGTAATGCAGCCCGTTTTCCTTAAAGGAAAACGAGATGCATTACAAAAATGAAAAATTTAATGTTTTCGTTTCATTTTTTCAGAGCAGGGAGTGGTCCTATGTTTGCAGTGCCATTCACCAAGGGGAAGGGGTCCCATTGGGACCCCTTCCCTTTTGCTAATGGGTCGCCACCCATGACAAAAGGGTGCAAACTGCAAATTTTTTGCAACCTCGTTCGCAGTCACTAAGCAATCCTGCATTGCACTGCAACTCGCAATTAGGAAGGGAACACCCCTTCCTAATTGCGTCTCGCAAACCCATTTTGCAATTCGGTAACCAGGTTACCGAATCGCAAAACGGTGTTTGTGCATTACAAAGTGCATTTTGCATGTCGCAAAAGTGAAATTCACTGTTTGTGACGTGCAAACTGCTTAGTACATCTGGCCCAAAGGGTCTTTTCAGAGCCAAGCCTTTTTACCATATATTTAATTTTAAAACTCTTAGGCCCACATTTATATTTTTTTAGTGCCGCATTTGCACCGCTTTTTGACGCAAAAACTGCGCAAACTTACAAAATACAATTGTATGTGCCGTTTCTGCGTCAAAAAATGATGCAAATGCGGCGCTAAATAGTATAAATATGGGCCTTTATTCCTATTTTTTGTTAAATATCAGTTGGATCTGTGGACCCATCTGCAGATCTCTAAAATGGCAAAATAAAACAATTTTAAGCATTTTCTACCCATTATTAAGTATTCTGCAACTTTGATATTAACCGCTGGGGGTCAGGAAAATTCTATCCTGACACTTTTATTTGTAATGCTACCCACAAATTCAGCTCTGGGACCCCTACCCAATACAACAAAATGATGGCCGCAACTTTCCCTGTCAGGTTGCGGCAAGCCAAGACTATGTGAGTGTCTGTGTAGATATGAGGGTGTATGTGAAAGTGTACAACTAGGTATGAGAGTGGCTGTGAGAGTATCTGACTGGGTGTGAGAGTGTGTGTCTCAGTGTGACAGTGGATGTGAGGATATCTATGTGGGTCTGACAGTGTGTACCTGGGTGTGAGAGCATGTGCCTGGGTGTGAGAGTAGGTGTGAGAGGGAGTCAGTGTTAGATTGTGTGCCTGAGTATGAGAGTGGAAATGACAGTATCTGTCTGGGTGTGATAGTGGGTGGGAGAGTTTCAGTCTGGGTGTGGGAGTGGGTGTAAGAGTATCTATCTAGAAAGAGTGTGAGAGTGGGTGCGTAAGTGTGTGTCTATATGTGAGAGAGGGTTTGAGAGTGTCTAGCAGGGTGTGAGAGTGGGTGTGAGAGTGTGTGTCTGAGTGTAAAAGGGGGTGTAAGAAGGTGTTTTTGGATGTGAGAGTAGGTGTGCCAGTGTGTGTCTGGATGTAAGAGTGGATGTGAGAGGGTGTGTCTGCATGTCAAAGGAGGTATGAGAAAGTGTGTCTGAGTGTGAGAGTAGGTGTGTCTGCGTGCAAGAATGGGTGTGTAACTGTGTGCCAGGATGTGGCAGTGGGTGTAGGAGTATCAATCTGGATGTGAGAGTGGGTGTGAGAATATCTATCTGGGTGTGAGAGTGGGTGTGAGAAGGTGTGTTTGAGTGTGAATGTAGGTATAAAAGTACCTGTCTGGGTGTGAGAGTGGGTGTGAGAGCATCTGGGTGTGAAAGTAAGTCTGATAGTATCAATATGGGTATCAGAGTGGGTCTGAGAGGGCATGTCTGGGTGTGAGAGTGAGTGTGTAAGTTTGTGTTTGTTTGTGAGAGTGCGTGTGAGACTATCTGGGTATGAGAGTTGGTGTGAGAGAGTGTGTCTGAGTGTGAGGGTGCTTGTAAGAGGGTGTGTATTGGTGTCAGTTTGGGCATGTGAAAGTGTACCTGGGTGTGAGACTGAAAGTGTGTGTGTGGTTGTTGACAGTGGGTGAGAGAGGGTGTGTCTGGGTGTCAGAGGAGGTGTGACAGTGTGTGTCTGAGTGTAAGAGTGGGCGTGAGAGGGCGTGCCTTAGTGTGAGAGTGGGTATCTGGCTGTAAGGCTGTGTGTGACAGTGTCTGTGGTTGAATGTTAGAGTGTCTCTAGGGATGCTTGAGTGGGTGCGTGAGCATATATAAACCTTTTAAATATTTTCTGAGATCTGCAAATGCAACTGCAGATTTACACCAGGGGGTCCGCTGAGCCCCGCAGGCAGATCCACAGATCTCAGAACACATTAAAAAATAGTATTTATGCATTTTCAGCTAATTATTCATAATTTTACCACATTTATATGAAGCCCCTGTGGTCTGGGAACGTCTACCCTGAACCCTTTATCTCCATGACCTTTGCAGCTGTCATTTTGTCAGCAGGAGATCTGTTGGATCAACTGAGGCCCTCTGTCCCTAGGTATTTTTCTTTAGCAATAATTGCTCGAAAACTAGTGAATCAATCTATACCCAAACACAAAAAGCAATTCTTCTGGACTAAGATACAGCTTTCTGGCAAACTATATGTAAATCTGTTCAGCGGGCTGGGCTCTAGCTGTGTCCAAAGTTCCTATGGAAAAATTAATAAGAAAAACATGCTTTGAGAATATGTTATTAGAAGCACTAAAAAGGCATTTCCTATTGAAACATTATTGAAAAATAATCTTCACTGTAACTACCCAGTTTCGACCGCCACTGGTTAATACTTATTTTAGCGTATCACCTTCTTCCAAATGATACAAGCATTGGGATCTACTTCTTTTAAGATCAAAACAAAACCCATCAAAGACATGGAAGATATACTTTATAACTGGCAATGGACATTGTTAGCCCAAAAGCCTACTTTACTAGAACAAAATGGTTCTACTGGTCCTACCTGTTTTTTTTTTGGTGGGACTGAAGATACACCTTGGCATGGTGTCATGAATTTGATGATACATAAAAACCATAAGAAAACAAAGAGGGCAATTAATATAATTCTCATAATATATTAATTTCCATCAGCATAAGAGACAATCATATTCTGCCACGGGGTCATTTGTCATCCCCTGGAAGTGGACAAGCTATATTTCATCACAAGTTCTAGTCCAGCATGATCATTTTCATAACAGAAAAAGTGTTGTAATTCATATATCAATCATAAATCATAAATATGCCTTCTAACTTTAACAGTGCAGTTAATCAACATTGTGTCATGATTTTACCAGAATGGGTGGCTTCAGATAATCTCCTGAGACTTCAATGTTAAATATAAATTACATTCAAGACAAATGTGGTGTTAAAGGGGGACTGAATTGAAAGAGTTACCTGAGATCATTGTATCAGCAGAAAAATAGGTAGAGCGCAAGTCATTTCCCCACTTTTGCTAGACGAGATATAGTAAAGAACACATACAGAATGAGGGAAACTCATGTTTAACAAGAAATCACAAAATAATATTTGCATCTTGACTTGCTTTTTTTCTTGTAATTTAACAATGTTTAATTGACATGAAAGAAACACATCATTCTTTTAAAAAGAACTTGGTATATTCTCAGATGAATGCATCAAAAATAACAGGAAAAACCTCAGATCAGCATATTATATTGTACTGAAAAGCCCAAACACGTATCTGACAAATGCCTCAGAATCTAAATAATTGAAAATGATCATTAAATATCACTAATGATGTGGAGATTGAAAAGATATTCAAATAAACATCAAGATGCATATAAATATTTCACATGAAAAATCAAGCTCCACATCCACTATTTTCTCTATCCAACTTATTAGGTATCATTGCTCCACTGAGTGGCAATACGGTCAAGCATGAGCCTGCAATCAAGTCTATGAATTTTTGCAAAGGGATGCATATCCATCAAAACACATGTATTAGTTTAAGCAATCCATAGTTGATTCTCCGTATATGATCATTTTTACCATGTTCTCTTGCCAGTCAATATTCATTCAAACTTATGCAATTTTTGCCCTGTGCAAAAAACTTTGATGACAATAAGTAATGACTAGGTAGTATGACTACTGTTAACCATAGCTGTTTTGCAGCTATTTGATATTGACTGCAGCTAAGGGCAATGAGGTTATTTGCACAAATGCGCTAAGCCGAAGGTGTTGGTCACTTGTCTCTGTTCCTCAGTTTACTTTTGCCATCTCATTCTCTGAAAGTTTCTCCCACAGAATTCACCAATGAAGATTGCTTGATCAGGAGTCTTTTGGAGCACTTTCATCTTTCACCGGAATTAATGCCCTTCAGGGTTGATGAATCTTTTGACCCAGTAAGTTGTGTGGTAGAACCACTAACAATTTTAATACAATCCGGATTAATTTAAAAACCAAGGTGACAAAATAAATTCAGGTGGACTAACATTAACAAAATTAAACATTCAAGAAGGACATTAAATATCATCAGCAAGAAAAACTATGACATAGAATTTAAGCATTGCTCAGGATTAGCAATCATCAGTTGGTTCAATTTAGCAGAGCCTTATTTTTAACTGGACACAGGGGAAACCCTACAACTAACCAAATCAAGAAAATATATATGTGGGGTGTAACACATGTGGGAAAAAGACAAAAAGCACAAAAAGGTCAAAACTATTTTGGAAAAGATGATCTCTAAATGCAAGCTACTAGCTAAGGTGAACAAAAGATAGACAAGGAAAGCATCAGCATGTCAGAAGCTTGATCAAGGGGATTTAAAAAATAGATTTCTAAGTCTTAAAGTGGCATTCCAAAAAGACATAGGCAGAGAGATTGATACCACTCCAAGAAGCACAGCATTCAGGAATCAAAGGAAGGGAATCAGCAATGCATCTTCAGGCATCTGGATCTGTTGAGCATCTGGGAATTGGCCAAAGTCCAACTGTCATCAACATGTCAAAGTTCATAAAGCATTCTGATTCACCAAAGGTATCAGTTCAATTTACATTGAACGGACATCATCCAATAGAAATCGATCTCATGACTCCAATTTGTAACCTCCATATTCTTTTCCCATATAAGTCTGAAACAATTGTATACAATGGCAGTACATGTTCCACAAGGTTCTGTTCTTAAGGACAATATGATATATTCTCTCTGTGTTTAAACACTAGGGCCTGGTACCAAAATCCAGTCTTCTCATGGGAATGAAGCCTGAAAGAAAGCTCATGTTAGGGAGGGAATCAGCATTAGTCTTGGGTTTAGAACTCTGCTCCGTCTGTGGAGTTTACAGTATTCAGGCATTACGCTCTATGTGGATTAGACCAGAGTTCCTCAATTCCTCAATCCAGTGCAGAGCGGAGTTCTTCCACACGCACAAGATTTGGTTTTGGTGCTCTCTTGCGAGTTCCACGATGCTCTAGGACTGTTAACCAGCATGTGCAAGACTTTGTGTTTGCTCACTCTCTTTTGAGCCATAAGTACAAGATTTTGCTTTTACCCATGCTCCTTATAGCAACAATGTGAGTCTCCATGACATGCCACTTGCCTATCCTTTTTTTATTTTTACATTATCTAGCCGGGCTGTCCTAGAAGATCATGGATTAAAAGGATGCCAGTGCCAATGCCAAATTCCAATGTGTTGCTACCATCAAACAGGAGATAATATATTTTGTATCAACCACTTTTCTTGGATTGGAAGAGGTAACTGCTAACTATTGCACCCATTATTGGTGATTGACAGTGAGGGTGGGAGTTCAGCAAATTTGTAAACTTGATTTTAATGATCTGCAAATGTTGGGTGGTGATTGATGATCATTATTTCTTTAAAGTGATTGGCCTTTGAAACTCATCAAAATGTACCTGCGGTGTCCACTATGTTTTACTGGTTCCTCAGAGACTGGTCTAGTCCCTTTAGTTAACAAACCCAAATGTACACAAAATACTCCAATTCTGTTTTTCTATTTGTTCTTCAACAGAAGTGTATTACACAGGTGTACTTTGCTCAGTTAGGGGCTGGGTCGGAGTTACTCAGAATCAGGAGAAGGAGGAGGAGGATGGAAGGACTCGAGACAGGACCACTTCAACAGCTAGAAGGAGAAAGTTATTGACTTCTAAATGAAACCATGAAACATAGTACTCACTCAACTCTGTGGAGTGAAGAGATGTACATTGATTTTAGAATGGCTACTGAGTGTGTATTTGCTACATTGCGGAATCAAACATGAAAATTCTCTTTATGTTGTTGCTCTTCATGAAGCTTACCTTGCTTCTGTTTGTCCTTTCTTCTTTACTCTATAATACAGTTACTGTTTTACAATGCACAGGCCTTCTCCTGGCCCTCTCCTGCATGAACAAAACTTGGTGAAATCTCAACACTCCAGCTTATCTACCAGACACGTTCAGCCAAACACCCAAGAGTGGTGGACATTCCAAGAAGAATAGAGATACACTGCCCAATTTGGCAATACAGTATATTTTTCCATTTGACAATCATAATTTTTAGAACAGGGTAGGTTAACATCAATCCTCCATAATTTGAAGTTATACCATTTAGAGATACACTATCTTATGTCTCTTTGAGTCGGAAAGACTGTTTACAATGCATTTACCTGAACTGTGCCATACTTATTGTTTCCTTCCACAGCAGATTGATGATAGTTTGCTGATCAGCACCCCAATTATTTTATTTTTGTACTTTCGTTTGTGTACTCTTTGTCTTTGTCACACCTTTCCTCAAATCCCTTTTCCCATCCATTCATCAAGGCCCTACCACTCTTTCCCCTGGCTGTGTGATTTATTGAGGTATGACTTAATTTTATACCATAAAGGATCATATGCCTGGTGGGGCAGATGTGGTGAAAGTTACACCATTCACTACATCACTTTCTAATGTATGAGCAATATTTCACACTGGCCCCATCAACATCATCATTAAGTCCATGTCTGGTTTGCTGTGTTTACGCTTAACCTTGTCCAGGGACTACTGACTTTGAGCCCACTTCTCCTGACTCAAAGATTTAATTTCCTAAGTTTCATTTTTAAATACTAGTCCCCTGTTGCTCAGAAGAAGTCGGTACTGCTAGTTTTTATTATCTTCTGTTATGTGTCAAATACTGACATTGTGCTAGTCTGGTCTCAGTCTTCAGAAATGTATAGTATATGATCCACTAACTCACTGTTTTCTTTCTAGTTGACATTGATAGATAACCCTTTGAATAATCCTACAGTTGGAGGTCACATTAATGAGAGTGGGACCTTGTGTCTTCGCTGTTAGCACACTAGCCTGCTACTACTATTACCACTGCCTTAAGATGCCATCCTGGGAAAAACCCTGCAGTTGGATGTTATAAGTTTTACGAGAAACTGTTTTATAAGAAGTCTGAGGTGTTAGCCCTTACTTTATCCATTCAGGTAATAGAAGAACTAATGATTGAAGTGAACTTGTTTAGTTACTAATTAACTTACAAAAAGAACACCCACCCTTTCTACCCACAGCAGGTCCACCTCTCTCCCCAAACAAATGGCCTTGTTTCTAAAAGTCAAAAGTCTGCAATAAACGTCTTAGTACAAAACTGTGTCCCAGCTCCCCTCCCACCCTCTATACTCACAACAAGTCCCTCCCACTAAACACTAAATTTAAAAAAGGTCTCAGAAGCAGCACTACTGATTTGGGTCACAAGCTGGTCCAGGCTCCACTTGATCCATTCTCACCACCTGCCTCACTAGAGAGTCCAGCTGCTGCAGGGTGAGCTGCAGCACTGACCTCTGCATGTCAGCTCAGGAGAGGACAGCTGGTAGTGGAGAAAGCAATGGAATGGCTGGGGTCAGCTCGCTGAACTGTTGCCTGGGTCAGAGGCAGCTTGTATTTCCATCTCTTCATCCTCCAGGACCACCAGCCACTGGTATTCGGCCTGGATGGTCTCCGTTTCTGCCGTTAAAAATGGGCTGCTAACTCCTGCCTGGTGGGTGGTGCTGGTGGACCAGCAGGAGTAGCTATATTGAAAAAAACAAAAATAAACAAGAACAATTGTAAAAAATGCTCTGTGCAAACACTTGTTTAAAAATTAAGTTTTGTGTGGCACAGTAGTAGTACATAAAATGTGGAGGTTATTATACTGTCTGACATAAGTAGACGGTGGGGAAAATGGTGCACTGCACTATGGGGAAAGGAATAGGCTGTGTAAATTGTATTTGGCACATTCATCAGAGAGCATCCCTTACACAAAATTTGAAATCAAATCAGACACTTAGCCCCACTTTCCTCACTGGCTTTGACCACCACCACAAATTATTTCCAACAAATTAATTCACTGGTCAGTAAGTAAAGGAAACTTGACTTACTCTACTCCAGGGAAAATTAGAGGCATCAGGTGGGTAAGTAGAGCTTTTGCTATAGAGTAGAGTGGGGTCACTGATCATTAATTTGTGATTTGCCTATGTGTTTGGCCTATTCAGTCACTGTAATGGATGAAAGTCTACAGGGAAAAATCTGAACAGGTACAAGAAATAATCCTTTATGGGAAACCATGAAATTTATTTTGTAATTACTTCATCTGGCCGTGGAAATGTGACACATGCCAAGAATGTATTTTTAAAATTTTTGGTAGGCTAGGATGGAAGAACTCAGGAAGGAATAAAGGAATGAAGTACTAAGAGGTGACTGAGTGGATGAATAGAAACACAGCTTGTGTGTTCAGTTTGCAATGCATTGAAAACTTTGTAAATGCCGCATTAACTGAAGCAGAAAGGCACTGCAAAGCCAACACTGCAGTCAGCAATTGAACCATAACGCATTTCGACCATGGGAGGTGAAATGCCATGGGCAGGGAGGGAGTTGTTGAATGATGATGGGTGGCATACATATCTGTCTCACTTGACCAATACAGTGAGTCAAGGGATCAGAACAAAAATTTAAATACCACCCTCTTTGAACCATAGCTTTGATAACCATAAAACAAAGTAGGTGGAATAGAACGACAGCATGCCTCTCTCCAGAAGAGCTCCCCAGTTTATTTATCTAAGCAATCATTCTTTCATTCTTTCTACTATATTGACCCATAGCTACCATGTTTTAGCTCTACTTTCTCTCAACCAGTCTTTCACCAACATTTCCAATCCATCCATTCAGTATCTACCGTTTCTTCCAATCATCTTTCCACCCATCCATCCACTTATTCAATACTCTCCCACACATCTTTTCACCCACCCAGGCATCCTTTCCATTTCACTCATTTCACCCATCCTTTCTTTTAACCTTCCATTCTTTCCCGTTTCCTTCAAGCCATCATTTTTAGCCTACATTATGTGAGCTTTTGCTGTGCTGCAGATAGAAGAGGCCATGACTCAACCATCACTTTAGCTGGTAAAGCATGGGGTAAACGATCACAAGTTACAACAAACCCCTTGCAGCTCCTGAGTATAATATTAATTGTCAATAGGTAAGCAAAGTAACTTAGCACCATCCATCCTTGCCGCTGCTTCTCCCCCTCCAACTGACACTCCTCCTATAACGTCACTTGAGCCAGCAGCACTGGTGGTTGGTGTAGCTAGAAAAAAAATTATACTTTTTTTTGATGCCACAAGACCACCCTTAATTTTTTTAATCATAAAAATACAATCACAATACCGCAATACAGTTTGGTTAGCAGCACTGCAGCATCTTCTAGCAAAAATATCTCTCTGGGCATTTTCTTGGTTCACAATGTTAGAAAAGCAAGGTAGTCAAGCCAACTAACAACTATTGATAATGATGATGATCATGACTCTGAATCATTGAAGCACAATGGAGGGGTGGAATAATAATGGTCAATGGAAGTCACATGCTGTTGGTTGGCAAATGCGATGGGACCTTATACTTTCCAATCATGCTGCACTGTCATGGGAACTACTGGTATGCTGTATAAATGAACTACACAGCACAACATTGGGAGCGGGGAGGGTGGTCCATGACGAGGGCCACTCTCTTGTTAACTGTAAGAGCATGAGCAAGAAAAAAAAAGCCTTCGCAACAAACATACATGGTGAATATTATTTATAATACTAGCTACACAATTTAAAGTAGTATAATAGTGGTCAGAGATAAAAGTTAGCGAAATAATAATGATAAATGATAGGGCTTACTAGGATGAGCAGCGCCCTCAGCGTTGGCGCTAGTGGTCGATGCCTCCTCCCCAGCTCTTGCTGGACCCACCTCTGTGCTGCCCCTCTTCTTGCCCTTGGCTGCTGATGTAAGAAATAAAAAGATCCAAAAAATTGATTAGTGGTACATTTAGGCCATCATTATGACCCTGGTGGTAAAACCCGCTGACAGCCACGGTGACGGCCTCCAACTTACCGCCGCAGTGGTGGATATCCGTTCACCATATAATGACACACACACACACCAATCCGACAGAATACTGCCACAGACACAAATCTGCCATTGCTAACATGGCGGTATCAAAACCCACATCGTTACGCCAACAGCACAACACCCATCACATTATGACCCACGAATTACTACGGTGGACATTCAATGGTGGTAAACCATTGGCGGTACATACCACAGCACTCACAATGGACACCAACAGACAAAACAACACCACATTGGACAATTTAAACAATACACACCTGACACCCTTACACACACCACACCCACACACCAACACCACTATAAAAATCACACACACATTTCCCACAACCCCTCACGAATACAAATCATTGGCACAAGACTGACACCAAGACCACTGCAAAAACTAAACACACACACCACATACACCCATACATTCATTACGCACCCCACTTCACACACCCGAACACATTACCCAACACACCCTCACTAACACACATCACATAATACCCATGGCACCACAAAGGCACCCCTGTTAAGGGTCATGGTGGAGGAAATCATCAGGGTAGAGCCACAGCTATTTGGAGCACAGGTGCAGCAAATATCAATAGCCAGGAAGATGGAGCTATGGCGGAGAATCGTGGACAGGGTTAACGCTGTAGGACAGCACCCAAGAACAAGGGACAACATCAAGAAGAGGTGGAATGACATACGGGGGAAGGTCTGTTACATTGCAGCAACACACTAGCTCACTATCCAGAGAACTGGCGGTGGACCCCCAACTCCTCCCCCACCACTCACAGCATGGGAGGAGCAAGTCTTGGCAATACTGCATCCTGAAGGCCTGGCCGGAGTTGGAGGAGGAATGGACTCTGGTAAGTCAACTTTCAACAATTATCACCCCCCCCACCTGCATGCCAAACATACCCTCACTATCACTCCCATAACTCCACTCCATCCCACACACTCCACATCACATCACAATAATCCCAATGCCTAGCCCTGCATGCTGTACCAATACATGGACACCTCTCACAGCCCTGCAATGACACTCATCACTAAAGCATGCACAGCATAGAGAAACTAACACTTCCACCATACACCAACATAAACAAGTAAAAGCTGGCCTGATGTAAAGTGCACGTGCTCGAGTGGATAAAATCAAATCCATGTAATTTTCAAATTCATAATGGCATTTAACTGATATAAATCTATCTGTCAAGCTGAACGAAGGCACCTCAGCTAACTTTCCTACTTTTAAATTTAGCCAATATGCATCCTTAACAACTTGTGCAGCATTTTTTGGGAGACGATGGTGGTCTGACCAGAACAAGCCCATCCCTAGTTTGGTCAAACTATTTTCAACATGATTACACCATGGGATTTTCTTGTTATATGTGTACTCAGCAGAGCATTCAACCATATTCTGTATGGGCTAAAAATATCTGTGGAGCAAATCCTAATCCAATACAATATTGGTTTTAAGGCAGCTATGTGAGTGATGGAATCTAAATTTAGATCCATCCAAATAGGCAACGTGGGGGAGCTTGCAGGTATTTTTAACAAGGCCTTTATGAATGAATTTTCAGCGAGCTCTAAGTCCCTTAAGTTGCCATGTCCCCATAGCTCTGCTCCATACAGAGCCCCCCCTCTAGTTTATACTTTATATATTTCTATTGCGGGAGAGATTGCGAATCGGGGCAATCTGTTAGCAAATCTCAGGACACCCCTGAGTTCTGTTTCAGTCTCATAGATGCCTTTGATAAATGGGCCTGCCATTTGTGCGTATCCTCTAGTCTGACTCCCAAATAATAAAAATCAGTGAATCTCTCTAATGCATCCCTATCCATAAGGATCGTCCTCCTTATTTTATGTTTTTTAGCACTAAAGATCATGTATTTGGTTTTTAAGGTGTTAACTTCAAGGCCATGGTCCTTGCAGAAGCACATGAACTTCATACGTAAATTGGCGAGGCCGAGGGCAGTTTGGGATAGTAACAAGGTGTCATCCGCAAATAGCAAACAAGGAATCTTTGTCCTGCCTAAGTTTGGTGTATCATTGTCACAGTCCAGTAAGTAAGGGTTACAAGCGTTGATAAACATTTTTAAAAAGTGTGGGCGCCAGCACACATCCCTGCCTCACCCCCCTTTTGATCGGAATCTCACTTGTTACCTCCCCATTTAATCCCCATCAAATTTTAGCAAAACTCTCATCAAATAAACTTTTAATGAAATTTAATAGGGGACTCGGGAATCCGGCTCTGACCAGTACCTCCCACAATTTACAGCGCAGGACCAGATTGAACACAGATTTGAGATACACAAAGGCCACGAAAAGGTTCCCTGCATCCAGGTCTACGGTCTTCCATTTGATAGTGAGGAACCTAAATATCTGATGGACTGCACTTATTTTCTGTCTAAAACATGCCTGAAGATGACTGAGGGCTGGAATCTCTTCTAGCCATTCTTTTACCCTTAACAGAACCTGATAACAAAATATTTTTTGAAGATTATCCAGGAGGCTGATTGGCCTATAATTCGCTGGAGCGGCCCTGTCCCACTTTTTGTAAATGGGTAGAATAATTGCTCCCTTCCAGGAGCGGGAATAGTTTCCACTGGCCAAGACAGCATTTGATACATTGTTGACATAAGGCCCCCACATGTTAAGGTCAGATCTAAACAAGTCAGCGGGTATACCATCTAGCCCGGGGGCTTTTCCTGGTTTTTGGGCCTTACTGGCCATCCTAGTTTCATTCAGAGTAAAAGGAGTCAGGCTGTCAGTGGGAGAGGAGCCTAGTCCAAATACCATACTGCTATTGGAGAAAGCATCAGTTCCAACGTCATACAGCTTGGTAAAGTGGCCCACCCAGTTTTCCGGCAAAATATGACAACCTGTTCTAGAGTTTTCATATCGCCCATTAAAAGCTACCAAGGACCAAAAATGTTTCAGATGCTTTTCCTTAGCTGCTGTCAGCAAATCCTGCAATGACTCCTCTTCCCAATTGTTTTTGCAGGTCTTTCTCACAAATGCGTACTCAGGCCTAGCACTAGTTATCAGATGTCTATCTTCAGATTTAATTGTCTTTAACAAGCTACATTTAGACTCCCTGCATGCTTTGCCAAACCACCTATGGTGGGGTCCAACTACTGAATTATTACTTTCCCTAACAGTTCTTTAAAAAAGATCCTTCAAAGTGGAAAAAAGATCTATGTGCAGGGCCATAACCTCATTGGGGGAATATGAGTAAGGACCCTCCATTAGTTCCCTCCATTAATTGGTGGGTTGATACTAAATCAAGCATTTTGCCCCACAGTTTTCTTGAACTTTTAAAACGATCCCACTTCAGGGCATGCTTGTTAGAGGAGACCACTAGGGGGCGAAATAGTTTCATAGCTATTTTGCAAATCTCTTTTTTTTTAAATAAGCTCATCATGTATAACTAAGATTGGGGCATGATCGCTATTGTATTGATGTCTTACGCAAATATTTTTAATAGTGTGCCATATCCTCATATCAATGACCACATAATCTAATATACTACTGTAAGACCTTCTGAAAAACGTGGGTTTTGCAGGAGAGTCCGAAGGAAAACGCCCATTTCCTGGGCGAAGACCGTATGTTATCAAGAAGTCTATAACCTGCAAGGCCCTACTGCTAGTTTTGGACTGTTTCTTCAAAGAGGAGAAAGGTGGAATATTCCATGATGTGTCTTCTAGCCGCGTAATCTCGAAAAATACAGAGTTCGGCTCAAGTGACACATTTAAGTCCCCAGCAACAAAAATAGAATGCAATGTTATATAATCTGACATCAAGGCATTCAACCCCTGAATAGTTTTTGACAATTGATTAAAAGGACCTGGTCTATTATAAATATTAACACACAACAAGGGGAAGCCTCGCTTTAGCTGAATAGATGAGTCCACATACATTTCTCTAATATTGCCCAGATCTGGGTTTCTTGTCCATATGATGAGACCCCCTCACCGCTCTCCCCGCCAGGGTCGGTCTGGCTTCTTTACAAAATGAATTAAACCCTTGTTTAAAAACATTAATAGTAGACCTAGGGGCATATTTATACTCTGTTTGCGCAGGATTTGCGTCGTTTTCCTTTACGCAAATCCGACGCAAAGCTAACTCCATATTTATACTTTGGCGTTAGACCCGTCTAGCGCCAAAGATCTTGGAGTTTGCATCATTTTTTAGCATGGACACCTACTTTGCGTTAATGAGATGCAAGGTAGGCGTTCCCTTCTAAAAAATGACTCTAAGGCATGTGCGCCTTATTTAAACTCCCGTGCAAAAATGACGCACGGAAGTGGGCGGGCCTGAAAAAATGACGTCCAGCCGTTTTTGCGTCATTTTTTAACGCCTGGTCAGGGCAGGCGTTAAGGGACCTGTGGGCTCGGAAGGAGCCCAGAGGTGCCCACCCATGCCCCCAGGGAAACCCCCTGCCACCCTTGCCCACCCCAGGAGGACACCCAAGGATGGAGGGACCCATCCCAGGGAATTTAAGGTAAGTTCAGGTAAGTATTTTGTTTGTTTTTGTGGCATAGGGGGGCCTGATTTGTGCCCCCCTACATGCCACTATGCCCAATGACCATGCCCAGGGGACATAAGTCCCCTGGGCATGGCCATTGGGCAAGGGGGCATTACTCCTGTCTGTGGTAAGACAGGAGTCATGTCAATGGAGGGTGGGAGTCAAAAAGAATGGCGTTAATCGGGTTGAGGCAGTTTTTTTTTGCCTCAGACCGACTTGCCCCATTTTTTGACGCCCAAGCTCCATTTTCCCCTACGCCGGCGCTGCCTGGTTTGGTTCATTTTTTTTGACGCACACCAGTCAGCTCCGCCGGCTAACGTCATTCCATAAATATGGCGCCCGCATGGTGCTTTGGAATGGCGTTAGCCGGTGTTAACATTTTTGACGCACAACTGCGTTGGCGCAGTTGTGCGTCAAAAAGTATAAATATGGCCCATAATCTTTACGAAAGCGTAAAATATTTTTGAGCTATTAAGAAATCTATCTTGCCTCAGACTAAACAAAAGCATACTTTCATGCTGTTGTCATTGAATCTCGTGCACTCTCTCTCCGGGTGTTCACTTAATTTCTAACACCGTCGCGGTTGTGGTGTCTTTTTTACGGTATCAGGTAATACACTTGTCTATGGCAAAGGATTTCGTGAAGTCAATGTAAAAGTTGGACAGTTTGCGTCTGGAGATATTGTTAATGAGCCCGTTCAACGCAGACATCTAAACTTAGAGGAAACTACAGGAGGTATTATGGTTCATTAGGCTGCCGCAGCTGTAAAATGTTAAAAGGGCTGCTTTCTCTCCTCTGCTTCCAGTCAAATAATTGCTAAAAGTATTGGGATGTTCCTCTGTGGAACTCTGAATTCACCTCACATTCATTATTTTTGACCTTTTTGCATTTAGAAAGCAGTTCATTTTCAATATAATGTTCTGCAGAATTTCCTATCAGCAATTTCGGGGTGCTCACAGCAAATGGAGCAGCTTTGCATCGTTAACAGCCAGCCCAATTGAAACGCCACTTTGAATATGAAATCTCAGTGAAAACCAGGCAGGGATGGAAATAGAACCGAGATTACATTTTATTCCGTACCAAGTGCAAAAGAATGCGTGTTTTACAACTTGACCTTCCTCACACTGTGGAAAAAAACAAAAAAAGGGTTCTTATTCGAACCTGACCTGAAGACATTGATACAGACTTCTAATCTTCACACCACTGTATAACATTCAAATACTTTACCATTAAGGACCGATTACTAAAACATGAATGGAATACCAGAAGCACTTATTCTGTCACCCAATAATGAAAGGACCCATTTTGCCTTATTTCATGTAGATTTTCTTAAGGCCACTAGCTGGAAGTATTTCACCTTTCATATTCCCTGTTAAAAAATTGAATTGGGAATTTAAGTCAATGAAATACATTGATTTCGGAGAAAGCGTTTTAACACAGAGAGGAATCAGTGATAACCATGTTTCATTTGTATGCAAATCAGCTTATTACTTTTAACAGGGGCAGAAGAGAAGGAGAGAGTCACATAATAACTAGACCTCCATGTATCTTGATTGAATGACATTTCTCAGACCAGTTGAAAACGTAATGCTTTTGACCATGTGGAAGGTGCTTAGATTTTTGTAGTTGGTTAGGAGAATGCCCACCAAGACACAGTCAATGAGATACTGACTTCCATCGTAGGTCCCACACAGGAAGGGAGATCTTTTGCTACGCTTTCCACAAGAACTATGTTAGGTTTTATTATGAAGCATGTTGCCTTTTAATTAAATAAGGCCACTTGAATCTCGTTTTCACCATTTCTCTAGCAATTTGTGGAAACACTTGATGGTTGGTTGTTGGACCTTTGAGGTGGGATACCAATGGAGACATCCTTGTTTTGTGTAGTTAGGGGCAGGAGTGTTATGGGAACATAAATGGAGCTACTAAGGCCATTATTGTCAGGGCAGAAATATCAAATGAGCTGCCCCGTCTGTTAAAGACACCGGCTATTGATGAAAGCTAGTTAGGTAAATTCTGAAGGATAGTAAAGAAGAAACAAGTTCTCAGTTATCTATGGATTCGATATCAAAGTCACATCCACAAGAAAAACCACTAGCAAATAATTTTACAATTGCTTTAACTCCACAAAATACACTCAGGGGCAGGGATGAGGGACCAAAGGGTTTAAGTTGGACAGGTACAAGGGTGCATTAAGAGAAACAGAGAGTCATTGTGGTGCAGCGATTAAGGGTATTACCCAGAACCTCCAGGTTTTTGCAATTTTGCGATATGCAAACCAAATCACAAAATTGGCACTTTAGTAAAAAGTCTGCACTTTTTACAAAAGTGCCTGTGAAATTTGAAGACTCTGACTCTCCTTGTATTGGTTCAGTGGCTCGCGACTAGGCCAAAAGAAGGAGAGTCTCACAGCAGGCAGGCGAGGTGTTATTTTTTATTTACTCCTCACCTGCCTGCTGTTTTCCATTCTGCTTGTTGGAGGGCCCGATGACCACCTGCTGCCAGGACCAGCAGAGGAGCATGCATCTTTGACTGAGGAGTCTGCACCTTAGAGCCTTGAAGACCGGGGGTACACCAAACACCAAAGTAGGATATCCCTGTCTTGGCCTCCTGTACCAGTGTGCTTCCTTTTCCTCACTTGGGGCACCTATTGGCAGTGGGGATGGGGGGGCGGGTTATAAGGGTGTGAGGATGGAATGGTGTCAGGGAGCATTACATTACGTTCATCAGATTAGGGCCCATCTTCTATGAGGCATGCATGTTGATAAAATAAAATGACTCACTGAGCCTGCCATGTGCCCAATGAACCTTTCACAGTTAAGTGCCTGCCACCCAGGGGGCATGCGGTGAGTCCAGGGGAGCATTCATTTTGCTAAAGCTCGTGCCAGCGACCTACAGGACACACGGTAGGCGGATGTCAAGGGGGTATTAATTGTTTAATCAGATTAGGGCCCGCCACCCACAGGGCACGTGGTGGGCTCAGGGGTCTTTTCATTTTATCAGGTTGATAAAATAAAAAAGCCTCCCTGGAGACCACTGGGTGCCCTGTGGGTGGCGGGCCATAAACTATTTAACAGTTTAGAGCCCGCTGCCCATGGGGTACCAGGTGGAATACGGGGGGCATTTTTTTAATACATTTTAGGACCTGCTTCCTATGGGGCACACGGTGGACCCAGGTGGAAGGGAACTTTTTAGCAGGTTGATAAAATAACATGCCCCCCCCACACCCCCTGTGTGCCCCACCTGAACTGTCAAATAGTTTACGGCCCACTGCCCATGGGGCACACTGCGGGCAGTGGTCATTCATTTTGATGGAGTTTAGGGCCCTCTACCTATGGGGCATGCGGTGGGCCGAGGGGAGCATTATTATGATAAAGTTTAGGGCCTGCCATCTAAAGGGAATGGGGCAGACCAGGGGATCATTAATTTATTTCTGATTAGGACCCACCACCCACAAGGCACACAACAGGTCAAGGGGGGCATTTTAATTTATCAGGTTGATAAAATAAGATGCCCGCCTGGGCCTGCTGCACCCCTATGCAGGCCATAAAGTATTTTACAATTTAGGGCCCAAGGGGCATGCGGTGGGCCAAGAGGGAAATTTAGTTTGATACGCCACCCATGGGGAATGCTGCAGGCCCGTAGTGGTGTTCACTTTATGAAGTTTAGGCTTGCTGCCTATTGTGGATGTGTTGGGCCCAAAGGGGCATGTGGCGGGCCCAAGGGGTCATTTAATTTTATCAGATTAGATCCCACCACCCACACGGCATGACGAAGGCCTGAGGGGCATTTATTTTCATGAAGTACAGCATGCCGTCCAGGGCACTCGCAGGGACAGGGGGGAATTATTTTTTTAGCAGACTAGGGTCCCTGCCCACAGGACAGGTAGTGGGACCAGAGGGGCATTTTATTTTTAAAGTTGATAAAATCTGATCCTAACCTGATCAAAATGAATGTCACCTTGGCCTTCGGCATATCTTATAGGTGCCATGCCCTAAACCTTAGCAAAATGAGTATCCCGGGGCACGTGGCGGCCCCATGGGGCGTATATTGTTATGAAGTAGGGCACGCGTAGAGTCCAGGGGGCAATATGTTAATTTAGGAGCCCTCTGCCCAAGTATCTGTGCAAGGGTGTGAGGTCCAGTTGTTTCAGGATACAGTGGTGGGGGTAGAGGTTGGTGTTTGGCAGAAGGAATGGTGGTATTATATTGGTATGTTTGTTGGGGTGGGGGTGGCAGGGTAAAGAGCAGTGTTTTGGCAGAAGCATACAAGGTAGTGTTTCGGGATAGGTGGCAGTGTGAGGGGGTCTGTGGTTTTTATGGGTAGCATGGTGAGGTAGATGGCAGTGTTGTGGGGTAGGGTGACATGGAAAAGGGCAAGTCTACTCTAACTCTGTTTTGTTGTTTTGTAGAGCCTTGAAGGAAACTCTGGTGGTTCTAGAGCCATTGGGCTATCTGTTAACTACAATATATGCTTTCTGCTGCACAGCTTAGATGAGTCTTGGGTTTTCTACACTTATGGGTAGATACACAACATATTTGCTAAAGTGCAGATCATACCTGGATATGGATCCATATTTGTAAGGTCCTACTTTCAATGTGTGGGAGAAACATAAGCGCCCGACACAGTTTGCATCATGTCTATCCTTGACAATCCTTGCAAGTGTGGAGCTGCGTCTCTTTTCATAGGTGTGGCCCAACGACAACTCATAGTTGTACTGTTGCATTCTGTGTATTCTTGTGCGTGATTTTTTAATTATTTATTTGCTTGTTAATTAATTTATTTTCTTTAAATTAACACACTTTGGGATTTTTGAGTACATACGATCTATAGCATTTGGCCAAAAGGCATTCCATATACAATTTATTTATGTATTTATTTTATTTTTTTCGAGGGTGGTTGTGATTCAAGTTTCATCCTTTTTACATCGTAAATTCTGATGCATTCAAGTTTTATCCTTTTTACATCTTAAATTCTGACGCATCTACTGCATTTAAACTGTGTTTCTAATTTTTTTACAACTTTTTATTTAATAACCGGAATTGACATGGCTTTGTTTTTTTCTTCTCAGTGGATTGTTCTGTTTTAATCTTCATTGGTGGTTCTATTCCAAACTGTTTCATGTTTTTCATTCCTTGGAGTCACAGGCATTGCATAGCATCTGGGTTTCAGTGGTTATATTTGTTTGTTGATGATGGTTTGGAGCATCTTTTGGATTTTCCATACACACCTTTACTCTGACTTTTCCCTAATCTCCATAGCATTGCATTCTCCCCTTAAGCACTGTTGCCCTATCTTATTCCTTTTTCCACCTGACTGCAAATTCCAGGCTTATGTGCTCCTATGTTTAAACTCTGATCATACAAATTAGTTTTGAAAGGTTCTAGGACTTTAACATTCCTTTATGTATTTAAACACAATGTATGCAACTTTGCTTCAAAAAGCTTTCCTTTCTTTGCAACTGACCATGCTGTTTTAACACTATGGTGGTCATTACAACCCTGGCGGTCGGTGTTAAAGCGGCGGTAAAACCGCCAACAGACCTGCGGGAAAAAAAATGGAATCACGACCATGGCGGAAACCGCCAACAAAGACAGCCACTTTAACACTCCGACTGCCATGGCGGTAGAAACAAACACCATGGCGGTAACCGCCAACAGACAGGCGGAAGACAATGTACCGCCCACAGTATTACAACAGGCAAATCCGCCACCTTTTCCGGGGCGGATTCACCGCGAACAAAAACACGGCGGAAACAGGACTTGGAAGGGAAAACGCTCACCTCTACACACCCCAAGAGGAACCAGGACGCTATGGAGCCGGAACTCCATATTCTCCCTGCCTTTGTCTTCATGCTCCTCTACCAGGAGCACGAACGCCGGCGGCGAAGACCATGGTGAGTACTGCACCTACGACACAGGGGAGGGGGGAGGGAAAAGAGAATGACACACACACGGAACCCCCCCACCCTACCCCCACCCTCACCCACCACAACACACATACTAATACATGTTGATACATTACAGTTACACCCTCCAATCCCCCCAGAAGAATGCAAAGACAAAAGGAAATGATTGAAACCATTGTAATCTATTAAATCCAGTACTCAATAATATATATACACTATAAACAAATATATACAGCAAGAATACAAGTCCAAGGTATTGCACCATAAAAGTCCATGGACCACTGGGCCCAAAATGCATGGGCGAGGCCCACACAAGATATCCGATCAAAACGGAAAGAACACTGCAGGGGCATCAGATAGAAATACAACAGGCACCTCAGGGAGAAGGGAAGGGGGGGCACCTCAGCAGGATGAGTGCACAACGCCAGATCCACGAGGGAGCTCCATCCCACTGCTGTATCCTGGGGAGTGCAAAGCCACAGTCTCTCAAGTCTTTCCAGTGGGTGGTTTGCCCACTGCTTTATCCTGGTGAGTGCAAAGCCACAATCTCTCAAGTCTTTCCAGTGGGTGGGTTGCCCACTGATTTATCCTGGGGGGTGCAAAGCCACAGTCTCTCAAGTCTTTCCAGTGGGTGGGTTGCCCACTGCTTTTTCCTGGGGAGTGTAAAGCCACAGTCTCTCAAATGGATGTCTTTCTCCACTGGTTCTGGAGGGGGCTTTGTGCCCAGAGAGCTTCATCCTGCCAAGGACAGAGGTAGTGGATGTGAATCTCCACTGGTTCTAGAGTGGGCTTTGTGCCCAGAGTGCTTCATCCTGCCAAGGACAGAGGTAGTGGATGGGAATCTCCACTGGTTCTGGAGGGGGCTTTGTGCCCAGAGTGCTTCATCCTGCCAAGGACAGAGGTAGTGGATGTCTTTCTCCACTGGTTCTGGAGGGGACTTTGTGCTCAGAGTGCTTCATCCTGCTCGTGGCGGCCTCAGTAGCAGCGGTGCTTGCGATGCTCATGGGCCTGCGGTGCTGGTGGGTGGCTCAGTGAGCGTGCTGCTGGCGGTGGTGTCCTTGGCAGCAGTGCTGGTGGCGGCGGTGTCCTGGGCAGCGGTGCTGGTGGCGGCGGTGTCCTGGGCAGCGGTGCTGGTGGCGGTGGTGTCCTTGGCAGTGGTGCTGGTGGCGGCGGTGTCCTGGGCAGCGGTGCTGGTGGTGGCGGTGTCCTTGGCAGCGGTGCTGCTGGTGGCGGGGTCCTTGGCAGCAGTGCTGCTGGCGGCGGTGGTGGCGGTGTCCTTGGCAGCGGTGCTGCTGGCGGAGGTGTCCTTGGCAGCGGTGCTGGTGGCAGTGGTGTCCTTGCCAGCCGTGCTGGTGGCAGTGGTGTCCTTGGCAGCGGTGCTGGTGGCGGCGGTGTCCTGGGCAGCGGTGCTGGTAGCGGTCTTGTCCGCCATGCAGGTTGGCGGCGACTTGCCTTTCTTTCTGTGCCCCTTCCCCACCTTGGATGGTGGCACTGCTTTCTTCCCACTCCTAACTGTAGCCCTGGGAGGGCCCTTGGTTGCAGGTGTTTTACCCTTCTCCCTCCAGGCAGCGGACAACTTCTTATGCTTCTGAGGTGGGGGACTGTCCGTGGTCTGGCTCCTTGGCACACTGGCTGCCCTGCTGCTTGGCAAACTCCAGAAGCCGGTTACTGCTGGCACCACTGTTCCTGCTGATGTGGTGGCTGAGGTGCTGGGTTGGGACCTGGAAAGGTGTGCCCTAGGTGACTGAAGGGGTGGGGGAGGTGAGGGGAAGAGGTCAAGGTTGGATAGGAAAAGTTTTTTACACACACTGGTACGGGTAGATGGAGGGGGTTTGGGAGTGGAGGAAGAGGTAGTGGTTGTAGGAGGTGTACGTTTGCTGACTTTGGGTGAAGGTGCATGGGCTGGAGGCTGTCGTGAGGTGGATGGCTGTTGGGTGGTTGTGAGGCTGCATTTGTGTACCTTAGGAGGTAGGCTCACAGACACACTGGGAGAGGACACAGGGGATGTGTGAATGGTAGTGGGGGTGGTGAGTGCATGTGAGCGGGTGTGGTGATGGGCCTGCTGGTGATGGAGGCAGTAGCTGAGGATGTAGTGCATGCAGGTGTGAGTGGAGGCGAGACAGGGAGAGAGGAGGTGGACGTGGAGGAGGGGGACACAGTGGAGGCAGTGGCTGTTGGTATGTCTGCATTGGTATGATTCTTGTGTGAGTGCCTGTGGGATGTGTGGTGCTTATGTTTTCCAGAGCTTCCCTTGTGTGTTGAGGTGTGTGCATGCTGGTCTGATTGTGTGCTTGGGATAGGCTGAGGTACAAGGGTTTGGGTCTGGGTGGAGGAAGTTGGAGGGGGGGCTGGACACAGGGACAATGGCTTCCATCAGTGCTGAGGCCAGAGTCTGAAAAGCTTGCTGTTGGGCTGCCTGACCAGAATGAATGCCCTCCAGGTTTGCATTGGTCTGTTGCAACTGCTTCTCTACACCCTGGATGGCATTCAGAATGGTAGACTGCCCAACGGTGAGGGATCTGAGGAGGTCAATGTCCTCCTCACTGAGGGCAGCAGGGCTGACAGGGTCAGGGGCTGAGGTGCCTGGGGTGAAGGAGGTGCCCACCCTCCTGGGTGAGCGGCCACGGGGCACATGCTAAGGGGCTGCTGGGAGGGCGGTGCTGGTAGGGGGGGTGGCGGCTGTACCTGTAAATGTGGGGGGCACAGAGGGGCCCGTCACCGCAAGGGAGCTCACATCAGAGGAGGAGTCCGTGTTGCTGGTCTCAGTTCCTGTCCCCGCCGTGGAGCTCCCCTCGCCCTCCGTCCGACTGGTGGCTTCAGACTCCGTTGTCTTGCCCTCCAGGGCCATGTGGGATGCAGCTACCTCCTGCTTTGGTGCCACTGTTCCTCCGCCTGATGATGCTATTGCACAAAGAGACCAAAAAAAGGGGGGGAAGACAGAACAAAGACATGTTTAGTTCATGCAATACCACTACCGTTGGCGGACACTTCAGACACTTCAGACCTCTGCACTATGCTGTGCACTTAGAGTTCCCTAATTATTCACAGGGACATGGGGTACAAGGCCTATGCCCGATTGATGCACACATGGATGTCACACGAGCCTCACTAGGTGCAGTTGCCTCTGAACACTGGTGGAGTGGGGTGCCACATGGCCTGCCTTACGAAGGGACCTTGCCTACTAAACTCGCCCTGGCCTAGGGGAACCCACAGCTCACCTCCCCCACCCAGACACCTCGTAATGCGCACAGATTCAGCTGAATGAGAGTGTACTCACACCCTTGTGGCTGCTGTGATGCTCTCAAGCGCCCATCCAACTCCGGATATGCCACCGCCAGGATCTGGAACATCAGGGGGGTTATGGTGCGACAGGCACCCCTCCCACTTTGGGAGGCCATCCCCAGCTGGTCCTCCGCCGTCTTCTTGCTCCAGCGGCGAATGTCTTCCCATCTTTTACGGCAGTGGGTGCACTGTCTGTGGTGGACCCCCAGGGTCCGGACTTCCTTCCCGATGGCACGCCAAATATCCTTCTTCTGGTGGGCACTGACCTACAGGAATGGTAGAGGGGATAAGGAGGAGATATAACTGTCCAGACCGCCACAGTCATTAGCCCACGTTCCCACCCTTGCCCTGACGCACATGCACTCGCCCTCGTTTCATGCACGCCTCATCCCCCCCCTATCTTCCATCCACACCACTCCACACAGGCATTGCCCATACAGCATGCTCACAGTGTACTTACCTGTTTGTCTTGAGGACCGTAGAGTAGCGTGTACTAGGGGAGGACCCCATCCACAAGTTTCTCCAACTCCTCTGTGGTGGAGGCAGGGGCCCTTCCCCCAGACACATGAGCCATTGTCTCTTCCAGACTGAGGTCACAGCAGCACTTGCAGTGTAGGTCCTCTCCTGTCGAAGATCAGGTATCAAGTGAGTGAACAGACAGAAAATGGCAGTCACGTCCGTGGCGGTGTGTACCGTCACCGCAGGCGTACATCGTCATTGCCTCCTGGGACCCATAGGGTCCAATGTTAACCAATGCAGGATTATACTGCGGTCTTCGACCGCCTACCGCAACGGTTTACAACGCCAGCGCAGTTATCTCATATCCCCTTGTCCCTCCTTACAGGTCAGGCAGCTGCCATTTCAGGGGGCCACATGGCATTCATTTTAAATGTGTCACACATATCTAGGCCTTGCATACACATTACCACAGGGACATAGCGGATTGAACAATGTATGCAATAAAGTTGTGTTTTCGTACCTCAGTGTTGGCTGACCCTCTGCTCGCTGTTCTTGTCCATAGGGCACGTCCGCTGGGGCAGGTGAGGAGATGGCGGCATCCTCCAGTGTACAGACCACTGGTGGACCTGTCGATAATGGAAGAGCGACATGTAATTGTCACCTACAGACTGGACCATGCCACAATCCTGGAACTCTGTGCCCAGTTGGATCCTGACATGATGTCAGCTATCCGCCATCCCACAGGAATCCCCCCTCTAGTACAGGTGCTGTCAGCACTCCATTTCCTTGCAAGTAGGTCTTTTCAAACAACAGTGGCCATTGCATCAGGGATGTCCCAGCCTATGTTCTCCAACGTGTTGTCCAGAGTGTTGTCTGCCCTGCTGAAACACATGCGCAGCTACATCGTGTTCCCTCAGGTGGAGGATTTGCCTACAGTGAAAGGTGACTTCTATGCCCAGGGACATATCCCCAACGTCATGGGTGCCATTGATGGGACACATGTGGCCTTGGTACCCCCCGCAGGAGTGAACAGGTGTACAGAAACCGGAAGAGTTACCATTCAATTAATGTGCAAATGGTGTGTTTGGCAGACCAGTACATCTCCCATGTGAACACCAAGTTTCCTGGCTCAGTGCATGACGCTTACATGTCCCTCCTAATGTTGACGAGTTCCTTCAGCACCCCTACAATGGTGCCAAGTGTAGAATTGATGGCTTTGAGTTCCTCCTTGAACCCGAAATACTGTTCCTCCTACAGCCGCTGGCTCTCCTGAAACTTGGCCAGTACCGTTGCCATCGTCTCCTGGGAATGGTGGTAGGCTCCCATGATGTTGGAGAGGGCCTCGTGGAGAGTGGGTTCCCTGGGCCTGTCCTCCCCCTGTCGCACAGCAGCCCTCCCAGTTCCCCTGTGTTTCTGGGACTCTGTCCCCTGAACCATGTGCCCACTGCCCCCAGGTACCTGCTGTTGTTGGGGTGGTGGGTTAGCCTGGGTTCCCTGTAGTGGTGGACACACTGCTGCTTGACGTGTCCTGGGGACAGAGGTATGGGCCCGCTGGGTAGGTGCTGTGCTGGTGGGAGGCTCTGTTTTGGCTTGTGCCAGTGTGAGGGGAACCGACTGTCCCGAGGTCCCAGATGGGCCGGGCTGGTCATCTAGATCCAGTTGGACAGAGCTGCTGTCATCACTGTGGGCCTCTTCTGTGGGTGGAGTGGACATTTCTGGAACCTCCTGTCCGGTGACGTTGGGTAGGGGTCCTGCAGGGGTGTAAAGGCATAATTATTGCATTTGTGTGTGCCATGCTGTGCAATGGGTGGGTGACCCTGTACCCCAGAGCTTGCATTCTTGTGTAGGACCTTGTGTGATAATTGGTTTGCGGTCTGTGTGGGTGTGCGTAGTGGCCATGCATTGGTGATGGGTGTCCATGCTTTGTTGCTGCATGCAGGGCTTGTGTTAGGATGGGTGGGTTGTGATAGTGGGACATATGTGAGGAGTTGGAGTGATGGGGGTGAGGGCGATGGTGGCGGTATGTGATAGCATGCAGGTAGGGTGGGGGATGAAGTAGTGAAAGATTTGCCTTACCAGAGTCCATTCCTCCTGGTACTCCTGCGAGGCCCTCAGGATGCAGTATAGCCAAGACCTGCTCCTCCCATGTTGTTAGTTGTGGGGGAGGAGGTGGGGTCCGCCGCAAGTCCTCTGCACTGCAATGTGGTGTCTTGAGACCACGGAACGTACCTTCCCCTGTAGGTTGTTCTACCTCTTTCTGATGTCAGCCCTAGTTCTTGGGTGCTGTCCCATTGCGTTGACCCTGTCCACGATTCTGCACAATAGCTCCATCTTCCTAGCTATGGTGGTGTGCTGCACCTGTGATCCGAATAGCTGTGGCTCTACCTGGATTATTTCCTCCAACATGACCCTGAGCTCCTCCTCAGAAAACCTGGGGTGTCTTTGGGGTGCCATGGGGTGGTGTGGGTGATGTGTGAGGTTGTGTGTGTTGTGATGTGTGAGGGGATGTGTTTGTGTGTGTTGTGTGAAGTGCATGGATGTTGTGTGAGTGAGGGTGTTGAGTGCCTGTACATGCTAGTTTTTTGATGGTGGTGTCTCTCTCTGGCCTTCTGTCGCAATTGTGGTCGTAGGGATTTGTGGGTGATGTGGGTGTGTGTTTTATATTGGATTGGGTGTGTGGGAGTGGTATGTGTATGTGTATCAGGTGTGTGTATTTCGAGTTGTCCAATGTGGTACTGTTTTGTAAGTGTGTGTGTGTATTTTGAGCGCAGCGGTGTGTACCGCCAATGGAATACCATGGTTGAAAGACCGCCACGTGGATTCGTGGGTCGTGATAGTGTGGGTGTATTCCTGTTGGCGTGATGGTGCCGGTTTTGTTATTGCGAGTTTATCACTGACCTTTGGTGTGGCAGACTTGTGTGGGTGTCTGGATTTTGGCAGATTCCGAGCTGTGTGTCTTAATAGCTGTGGCGGTATTCCGCTGCCGTGGCGGTGTGTTGGCGGTCTTGTACACACCGGTAAGCAGCATTTACTACCAATGTTGAAATGAGGGACTATGTTTGCTCAACTCCTTTTGAGGACTGAAACTTTCCATTGTGCTTCAGCTTCAAAGGGTTTTTCTTTATTCTCCTTTATGTTTTCGTTTTATTTGCAAGTGCTTCAGAGCAGATTCTAGTACTTTTTTAAATCATTGCTTCCCTAAGCTTTCTTAACTTACTTTCTGTTCAACAACTGTGCTGCCTTTTTTCCTTTGGACTACATGAAATAACACCAAATAGATTTGCAGGTGAGTCAAGTGACTGCACCACAATCCTAAAAGATGACTTATACTTGCCTAGTAGGCTGACAAGTGTACCACTTCTCTGTATGATATTTTGGCTTCCTAGGGAGCAATAAGCCACCTCCAAAAGCAGGATGGAGAACTTTATGCAGTCTGTGAAGGTTGTGATGCATCATTCACATCTGGCTACCTAGATAACAGCAGCATATTTGGCCATTAGGTATAGTGACAGGATGCATGCTGACAGTAGAGTGCGTGTTTACTGTGTGTGTAATGTGGCAGCAGATTATGTCCAAAAACATACAATGGATATGTATGTGTGATACCAAAAACACTTAAATCACTGTGCAGAAGCTTCAGGCCCTCACTCCTCACACACATGCCTGTAGATGATTGTGAACTCACTTTTCACAAAGAGTACAGCTGCCAGTGCCTTAAACCTGAAAATGAAAAGTGAGCGTTTCAATGTCTGTACAGCACTGAACAGTCCACTGGGCAAAACTGATCGCCCTGTGTTGCTCAAATTTCTCCATGAGCGAGTACGGAATGGTAGAGCGATACTTGGAAGTCATCAGCTTCAAGATCATTTTCTCCCAGAGAGATATATAGGAGCTAAGGATGATATGAAAAAAAATTGCAATATCAGTGTTATATTTGATAAAACATCTGATGCCAAAGGACGATGTGTGTTGAATGTTTTATTTGTAGTGGTCTCTTCACAGGGTGGCCATCACATCCACACCCACCTAGCAGACACTGTGTTCCTCTCACAGTGCAACCATGGCACTGTAGAACAAGCAGTTGTGAGGGTGCTCACAGATTATAAATTACCTTTCAGAAAGTAATTTCTTTTACTACAGAAAATGCGGTATACATGCTCAAGGCATACAACGCTGTGCTGGGAAATCTTTACACAAACTCCATATATATCACTTGCTTGGCAAACATCATGAACCTTGTTGGAGAGTCTTTCTGGCAGCCTTTTGTGGAGATAAATTCTTTCTTTTTATAATTCTTCCAAATCTTTTACATGGCGAGTATCAGAAAGCGAAGCTGCCTGCAGCACCTTGCTGAAAACCATGCGGTGAAACCATGGGTGGCACCTGATCCTTCCAGTACCCGATGGACTTCTTGGTTTGCTGCTGTCCAATGCTACTTTGATTACTATGCTGGGTTTGTAGAGTCTGAGATGCAACTCAGCAAGCCTCCCCCAGATTCCCTCAAAAATCTACAGAGGATTCTGTACAGTGACCCGAAAAACGTAATTAAAGTTCAATTGGACATTTTGGCAAGAAAATGTTCAAATATTATAAGCCGGATGCATTTACTCCAGAGTCAGACACCAGTGACAATGAAGGTGTATGTTTATCTAGAGGACCTCCAAACGAACCTCACAAACAATTCAGTCCTTTCCGTTGAGTCACTGTGCCCATTCCTAGAGACTACTGAAGAAGCTCAATTGACTCTGGCACAGAAGACAGCCCAGCTTAATGAAACATTTGAAAATTCCCTTGAAAAGGTGGGCAAGTACATGGGGGATGCCCGACTAGGCATTGGATTCTTGAAACAAGAACACCTTTTCAATCCAGCAGGACTCTTCATCCTACACAAGGGCAAGAGTGCATATTGAGCTATCCCTGGTTTGAGTGAAGTTCCTGAACAGGAGCTTCTCCCCTTCTTTGAACATGTGGGCTCATAAACACTACATGCATCAGTTTCAGGGTGATTGGCACTAACCTCTTTTGACATGGGATCGCTGACCGAATTCCAGTCCTTTCACAGCTGGCAGCTGTGTACAAGGACTAAGTGACTAGTTCTGCAGATGCTGAAAGGAGCGACAACATATACAAAATAATTCTGTCAGACAGACATTGGTCCCTCTCAGAACAATCCAACCGGGCATTGCTATTTTGACATTATAATCAGCAGCCCAATATTGGGCTAGATTTGGGCTGCTCAGAAAAATTGCATATATGTGGGCAAGATTAAAACCTAAAGAAACAGGCATACAGGTTCCATGGGTGTTATTCATTTTTATGTCATATATGTAGACCTTGACCAAAAACACATTGTCCCTCATTATAACCTTGGTGGTAAGTCCCGCTTACCGCCATGCCAACTGCTGCCAACATACTGCGACCGCAGCGGTATACCGCTACTCATATAATGACCCACACATAGCAATCCATCACTATACGGACACAAACACAAGTCTGACAGCCCAAAGGTCTGATAAACTGGCGGTAGCAAAACCCACACCGTTATGCCAACAGAACTACGGCCACAGCATTAAGACCCACGAATCACTGCGGTGGACATTCAACCGTGGTAAACCATTGGCGGTACATACTGCTGCATCTCAAAATACACATACAAAACAACACCACATTGGACAATTCAAAATACACACACCTGACACTCATACACTCACCACACCCACACCACTATAAAACACACCCACATCCCTTTACGACTCAAAGAAATTGACAACTGAGAGAGAGACACACGAAGAGCACCCACAGAACCAGAGCCACAGACCACCATCACCCATACACCATCCATGCACCTCACAGCACACACCCTAACACGTCACCTCACACACCCTCACACACACCACACACACTACACCCATGGCACCACAAAGACACCGTAAGTTCTCAGATGAGGAGCTAAGAGTCATGATGGAGGAAATCATCAGATTAGAGCCACAGCTATACAGATCACAGGTGCAGCAGACATCCATTGCAAGGAAGATGGAGCTATGGTGGAGAATCATGGACAGGGTCAACGCCGTGGGACAGCACCGCAGAAAAAGGGATGACATCAGGAGGAGGTGGAATGACCTACTGGGGAAGGTGCGTTCCATGGTTGCAAGACACCAGATAGCTGTACAGAGGACTGGCGGTGGACCACCACCTTCTCCCCTACAACTAACAACATGGGAGAAGCAAGTCTTGGCAATACTGCATCCTGAGGGCCTGGCAGGAGTAGTAGGAGGACTGGACTCTGGTAAGTCAGCTCTCTATTACTATCACCCCCCACCTGCATGCAATCACATACCCCCACCCATACCCTCACTCCACCAGCTCCCACACACCCCACCATCACAACCCACTCAACCCAATGCTAAGCCCTGCATGCCATACGAATGCATGGACACCACTCACAGCCCTGCACAGACACCCATCACAACAGCATGCACACTAGAGAGAGTCACCTAGCCCACAAAATACCTACTCACACAAGGCAAAGCTCAAAGGGCACTCACAACCATACAGGGCAACACACCCATGCACAAAATGTCACACACAGAAACAATAGCACTGCATTTACATCCCCACAGGTCCCACACCCAATGTCACCAGAGAGGAAGTGCCAGCAACATCCAGCTCCCCCCCAGAAGAGGCCCACAGTTATGACAGCAGCTCTGCTCGCTTGGATCTGGATGATCAACCTGGCCCATCAGGGACCTCCGGACAGTCGGTTACCCAGCCACAGTCCCATACCACCACAGAACCTCCCCCTCAGGAAACACCAGCACAGCACCCACCCAGCGGGCCTATCCCTCTGTCTCCAGGACACGTCAATCTGCAGTGTGTCCACCACTACAGGGACCCCAGGCAACCCCACAAACACAGGATGATCAGGGACCTGGGGTCAGTGGCAGTGGGCACACGGTTCAGGGGACAGAGACACAGGACAACAGGGAAGCTGGGCGGACTGCTGTGCGACAGGGAGAGGACAGACCCAGAGAACCGACCCTCCACGAGGCACTCACCAACATCCTGGGAGCATACCACCATTCCCAGGAGATGATGGGCCAGACACTAGCCAAGTTGCAGGAGACACAGTGGCTGTAGGAGGGACAATACCTGGGGATCAGGGAGGACCTGAGGGACATCCACAACACCCTGGTCACCATTGCATGGGTGCAGGCAGACATGGGCAACACCATGAGGGAGGCAGTGGCACACCAACGGGCCCCTGACACTAGCCTCACCGATGAAGAACCCTCCACCTCCTCTGACACTAGTGGACTGGAGGCCCCGCCACAGGAACAACAGGCCACCAGCACCCCTCCCCCTGCAGAAGGAGAACCACCATGCAAATGATCCCTGCGATCCAGGCAAAAGCCAGAGAACATTGCCAAGACCGCCGCCAGGAAATAAGACTCTCCTGAATTTCACCCTTGTGTCCCACTCTGTCACCCTGTCACTTGAACTGCCATTGCTCCACTTCCTATGCACCCTTGGACAATGCACCTGTGATCCACATAGAATGGACTCCATCCTGGACATTCCTCACCATAACCCCACCCCGTTGCACATCCCAATTATATTTTCAGCATGTAAATAAACACCACTTTAAAAAATACAAGTATGTAGTAGGTCAAAAGATTTAAGTATGTATTCCTTTAACAATCTGTAGACTTTGCAAGTAGACTGTACAGTAATGTATACATAGGTATTAGCTGTATTTTGATGCATTCAATACACCAGGAGGCAGAGTAGGGCACAGATATCTGTGAATAGATATGTCAAAGGGTACAAGAAGTGGCCATAGTACTGGGAACAGCACCCTGCCAGTGAAAATGTACAACACAAAACTGCAATGCAAGATGAAGTTACAGTATCTTACATGTGTGTCATTGGAAGTACTGTCGAATGACAGATGTTCTGTTGCCCATATCCTGATCCTACTGCAGAAAAGGCTCCTGGCGACGTAAGGCAAGGTTGTGCAACATGCAACATGCAACATGCAACATGCCACGATGATCTGGCACACCTTCTTGGGTGAGTAGCACAGGGATCCACCTGTTAGATGGAGGCACCGAAACCTGGCCTTCAGTAGGCCAAAGGTTCGCTCTATAATTCGTCTTGTTCGCCCATGTGCCTCATTGTAATGTTCCTCTGCCCATGGCCTGGGATTCCTTACTGGGGTCAGTAGCCATGAGCGATTGGGGTAACCAGAGTCACCTGTAAATATCGAGAGATACCTGTTAGCCAGACACTCACCCTTAGGGCCAACCCCACACCCATATACCAACATACACTGCGTGGGGACCATCGGCTCACCTATTAGCCACACCCAGTGCCTCTGGAATTGAGCCATCACATATGGGATGCTGCTATTCCTCAGGATATAGGCATCATGCACAGACCCAGGATACTTTGCTTTCACATGGGATATGTACTGGTCCGCCAGGCACACTATCTGCACATTCATAGAGTGAAAGCTCTTTCGATTCCTGAACACCTGCTCATTTCTCCGGGGGGGGGGGGACAAAGGCAATATGTGTACCATCAATTGCCCCAACAATGTTGGGGATATGTCCCAGCTTTCACTGTGGTCAAATCCTCCATGTAGGGGAAAACAATGTAGCTGTGCACGTGTTTCATCAGGGCATACAATACTCTGGTCAGCACATTTGAAAACATTGTCTGGGTCATTCATGCTGCCATGGCCACTGTCACTTGGAAGGAATCACTTGCCAAGCAATGGAGCACAGATAGGACTTGCTCAAGAGGGGGGATCCTAGTAGGCTGACGGATAGCTGAGATCAGGTCTGGCTCCAACTGGGCACACAGCTCTTGGATTGTGGCCCTATCAAGTCTGTAGGTGAGGATAATATGCCTGTCCTCCAAAGTTGCCACGTCCACCAGGGGCCTGTACATGGTGGGATGTCTCCATCTCCTATTCATCCTCAGCGGCTGTACTCTAGGGGGGAAAACGATGAGCATCTGGTCAGTTCTTAACATTTCCTGAATGTACAATGCATTGAATGTTGTGACAGAAACAGTATCTTTATGTTTATTCCCTAAATGTGCTTATGTTGACTGTGATGCAGTTAGGTGCCATGGCCTGCCCTCCAAGAAATGGCGGACACCTGTCCTGTGTGGAGGGAGAGGTGGAAATGAGGTAATGCCGCTGACGTTGTGTGCTGTGTCGGGAGGTGGTCGAGTACCGCAGTGCAACTCCTCCTTGGTTATCATTGGGCCCTCTGGGTTACAGTGGCCAATGGTGATGTACGCTGGCGGTAACGGTATGCACCACTGCAGACGTGACAGCCATTTTCTATCTGTTCACTCACTTGATACCTGACCCTCAACAGGAGAGGACCTATACTGCAAGTGCTGCTGTGACCTGTGTCTAGAAGCGACCATGGCTCGGGTCACTGAGGAAAGGGCCCCTGCCTTCACCGCTGCAGAGCTGGAGAAACTTGTTGATGGGGCACTACCCCAGTACCGATTGTTTTATGGGCCTCCAGACCAACAGGTGAGTACACTATAGGCACGATGCATGGGGCATGAATGCATGGTGTGATGTGTGTGAGGGCCTTGTGTAAAGGGGGGAGGTGGAAGGGTCCTGGGCAGCGTGCAGCATGTATGGTGGGCAATGTATGTGCAAAAGGGGATGGGAGGGATATGGTGGTCCATTACTATAACAGGCCGAACGGTATGACTGATCCCTTTTTCCACTTTAATTTTTCTGCAGGTCAACACCGATCAGAAAAAGGGTATATGGCATGTCATCGCCAAGGACGTGCGGACGCTGGTGGTCTATGGAAGGCGGAGCACCCACTGTTGCCAATGGTGGGAGGACCTGAGACGCTGGGCAAGGAAGACAGCGGAAGCCCAGCTGGGGATGGCCTCCCAACGAGGAAGGGGTACCCGTCGAACCCTGACCCCCCCTATGTTCCACATACTGGCAGTGGCCTGTCCGGAGCTGGATGTGCACTTGAGGGCATCACAGCAGCCACAAGGGGGTGAGTACAGTTCCCAACATACTACTTGCACCTGGAGGGGTGGTCTCAGGGTCAAGGTTGTGGGCCTGTTGTTGCCCTTAGGCCAGGCCGGACATTGCAGGGTAGGTTCCATGTTGGGCAGGGGCTGATGCACTCCACCCCCAAACATGCTAGTGGGCATCTACTACTGGGCAGAGATCTTTGGGTCTCAGGTATGCTGCTGTTGTCTTTAGGTATTACTGTTCATGGCCTGGTGACTAGCATTGTGAGTGGTAGGGCATCGCATAGTGTGTAGGGCTGTCCCCTGTGTGTTGTGTACACCAATGGTGGTGTTGTTGCTGGCATTGACCAAGTGTATCCTCTGTCTCTCCCCCCCCCTTTTGGTTTTTCATCCTGTCCTTCTGTGCATTAGCATTATATGGTTGAGGAGCAGAGACACCGGCGATGGAGGGAGCCGCATTCCACATGGCTATGGAGGCAGAAACCACCGACCGTGAGGGCACCAGTGGGATGGAGGGCAAGGGGATTACCACAGTGGAGACAGGAGGGGACAGTTCTGACAGTGATACCTCCTCCGATGGAAGCTCCCTGCTGGTGGTGGACAGCTCTGTGGCCATCTCAAGTATAGGTACAGCCGCCAACCCCCGTATCAGCGCCCTTCCAGCAGCCCCTCGGCGAGTTTCCCGTGCTCGCTCACCCAGGAGGGTGGGCATCTCCTTTTCTTCAGGCATCTCAGGCCCTGCCCCAGTTAGCCCTGCTGCCCTGAGTGAGGAGGCTATTGGCCTCCTGCGATCCATCTCTGTTGGGCAGTCAACCATAGTGAATTCCATCCAGGGGCTGGCAGGCAATTTGCAACATACAAATGCATTCCTGGAGGGCATTCACTCTGGCGTGGTGGCCCAACATAGATCATTCCAGGCTCTGGCCTCCTCCCTACTGGCAGCCATTACCCCTGTCTCTAGCCTACCCCCTCCAACTTCCTCTACCCACTCCCATTCCCCTGAACCCCAACCTATTCCAAGCACACAATCAGACCAGCATGCACCCAAGACAAACACACAGGAGTGCTCAGGCAAACATAAGCAGTACACATCATCCCACAGGCACTCACACAAATACCATCCAGAAGCAGACACACCAACATCCACTGCCTCCACTGTGTCCCACTCTTCCTCGTCGGCCACCTCCCTCCCAGTTGCGTCTCCACTCATACCTGCATGCACTACATCCTCATCCACTACATCTATCACCATCACACCTATCACTACACACCCCTCACTGCAGTCACCACCCCCACATCCATGCACACGTTCCCTGTGTCCTCTCCCACTTTGTCTATGCCCCCACCTCCCAAAATACACAAATGCAGGCACGCAGACACCCAACAGCCATCCACCGCAAAACAGCATTCAGCCCATGCACCTGCACCCAAACACAGCAGAGAGACACCTCCTACAACCACTCCCTCTTCCTCCACTCCCAAACCTTCACACTCTTTCTGCCCCGGTGTCCCTAAGAAGCTTTTCCTCTACACCCTTGACCTCTTCCCTACCCCACACTGCCCCTGTCCTTCACTTCAGGCCAGGGTGGGCAGAACCCAGGCCAGCACCTCAGCCACCCAGTCCACGGCCACTGTAGTTTTGGCTGCTAATGCAGGTGTGAGCGGTTCGAAGGAGACACCCATCAACACTGGCAGTATGCCTCCACCAGCTGCCAAGGGCAAGGTCAAGGACCAACCAACAGCTGCCAAAGCCAAGGATGCACTACCAGCTGCCAAGGGCAAGAAGGCACCACCAGCTGCCAAAGGCAAGAAGGCACCACCAGCTGCCAATGGCAAGAAGGCACCACCAGCTGGCAAGGCCAAGGATGCACCACCAGCTGCCAAGGGCAAAGGGCCTGCCCCTGCAGGCAGGAAGGACAGGAGGCCTGGTGCTGTGACAGGATCTGAGCCCCAACCACCAACCCTGGCTCTTCAACCGTCCAAGGCTGCAGGGGAAGGGCTGGAGCCTCCACCCACCACTGGGCACCGCCAGCAGCACCACCAGCAGCACCACCACCAGCACCGCCACCAGCACCACTGCCAGCAGCAGCAGCCCCAGTAGGCAGACATCTAAGGCTGTGGGGGAAGGGCTGGAGCCTCCCCCCACCACTGGCAGCACTGCCAGCAGCACCGCCAGCAGCAGCGACACTGGAACCGCAACCAGCACCACTGCCAGCAGCAGCAGCCCCAGTGGGCAGCAACCCGAGGCTGCAGGGGAAGGGCAGGAGCCTCCCTCCACCACTGCCAGCACTGACACCAGCATCGGCACCGCCACCACTGAGCAGCTGTCACTGCCGGCGGATGGACTATAGTCCTGTCTGCATGTAGTGTCATGCATCCTGCCCGCAGCAAATCTCATAGATCTGACACCCAGGTGAGGGACTGTGACCTTGCACTTCCCATGCCCTGCATCACAGGGCACAAGGCCCCCTCCAGGACCAGTGGAAGAAAGCATCCACTCACTCCCTCCTTGCCAGGATGAAGCACACTGGCACAAAGCCCCCTGCAGAACCAGTGGAAGAAGGCATCCACTCACCCCCTCCTTGCCAGGATGAAGCACACTGGGCACAAGGCCCCCTCCAGAACCAGTGGAAGAAGGCATCCACGCACCCCCTCCTTGCCAGGATGAAGCACACTGGGCACAAGGCCACCTCCAGAACCAGTGGAAGAAGGCATCCACTCACCCCCTCCTTGCCAGAATGAAGCACACTGGGCACAATGCATCCTCCTGAACCAGTGGAAGAAGGCATCTCCTCACCCCCTTCTTGCCGGGTTGAAGCACACTGGGCACAAGGCCCCCTCCAGAACCAGTGGAAGAAGGCATCCACTCACCCGCTCCTTGCCGGGATGAAGCACAAAGGGTAGAAGGCCCCCTCCAGAACCAGTGGAAGAAGGCATCCACTCACCCCCTCCTTGCCAGGATGAAGCACACTGGGCATAAGGCCCCATCCAGAACCAGTGGAGAAGCCATCCACTAGAGACCCGGTGGCTTTGCACTCCCCAGGACCAAGCAGTGGCAAACCAGCAGTGGCAACAAGCACAGGGCATGTTGCCCCCTCCAGAGCATGTGGGCAAACCACCCACTTTAGAGACTGTGGCTTTGCACTCCCCAGGACCAAGCAGTGGCAAACCACCCACTTGAGAGACTGTGGCATTGCTCTCCCCAGGACCAAGCAGTGGGCAAACTACCCACTAGAGAGGCTGTGGCTTTGCACTCCCCAGGACTAAGCAGTGGACAAACCACCCACTAGAGAGACTGTGGCTTTGCACTCCCCAGGACTAAGCAGTGAGCAAACCACCCACTTGAGAGACTGTGGCCTTGCACTCCCTGGGACCAAGCAGTGGGCAAACCACCCACTAAAGAGACTGTAGCTTTGCACTCCCCGAGACCAAGCAGTGGGAAAACCACCCACTTGAGAGACTGTGGCCTTGCACTCACCGGGACCAAGCAGTGGGCAAACCACCCACTAGAGAGATTGTGGGTTTGCACTCCCCAGGACCAAGCAGTAGGCAAACCACCCACTAGAGAGACTATGGCATTGCACTCCCCAAGACCAACCAGTGGGCAAACCACCCACTTAAGAGACTGTGGCCTTGCACTCCCCAGGACATTGCAGAGGGTATGTAGCCCCATCCAGGAGCAGTGACGTTGTACCATCTTCCGGCTGAGATGCCGCCCTTCCCCTTCCCCCCGGGGTGCCTGTGTATTTTTGACCTGATGCCCCAGCAGTGTTCTCTCCGAGGCAGTATTGAGGCTCAATATTGCCTGTATTGAGGCAGGAGTAAGATGGGGCTTTGGCCTATGTGATATGGCCATGTGGCCCATGGACATTATGGACTGGGCAGTTTCCCTTAATTTGTATATATGTAAATACTTTTTGGGATTTTAAGATGTATTTCTAGTTTTTTATATTACTACATTCACTTTCTTCAAAACATTTTGTCCTTGCATTATTCCTGAGCGGTGGGAAGTGAATATGTGATGTTATTGCATCTGCTTGTAAGTATTGTGTTGGGGGTGGGGGTGTTGCATGTTGTGTGTGTGTGTCACTCTCTTTTTCCTCCCCCTCCCCTGTATGCTAGGCACCAGTACTCACCGTGGTCCTCATCACCGGCGTTGGTATTACTGGTGTAGGAGGATGTAGACCAGCATGGGGAACACCTGCAGTTCAGGCTTCATGGCGTCGTGGTTCTTCCTTGAGTCTCCAGAGGTGAGTCCTTTGCCTTCTGTGTACTGTTTCCGACGTGCTTTTGATGGCATTGGTACTGTCCCGGAAAAGGTGGCGGATTTGTGTCTCATAATGCAGTGGGCGGAACCTTGTCTTCCGCCTGGCTGTTGGCGGTTACCGCCACAGTGCTTGTTGCTACTGCTGTGGCGGTCAGTGTGTTAAAGTGGCTGTCTGTGTTGGCGGTTTCCGCCAAGGTCATAATTCAATTTCTTTTACAGCCGGCCTGTTGACGGTATTACTGCTGCTTTATCTCTGACTGCCAGGGTTGTAATGAGGGCCATTGTTTCTATTGTAAATAAACAAAATACACATAGGCCTTCCCATTGGAAAGAATTACAATTGTATTCTCCAAAAAGTATATACAAGTCAATAAGTAATTTTGAACAGTGTAATGTGAACATAAATACTACATGACACTTAAAGTATAGAGACCTGTACTGTACTGTTCACAGTGCCTTGGCATAAACGTTCATTGTTGTGAATAACCCCCTAGATCGTTTTATTTGGTGCTGAAAGAATGTCAAAATAAAGTGCAGCAAAAACGCTGCAAAATTTCCATTTTTGTAATATCCTGGGGGGGGGGGGTCTGATTTACTTTTTGACTGCTAAGCCATATCCCCTCAGTGCTAAGCCTCTTTTTTGGCTGTTTGGTTAATTTGCGCTTAAGCCTTCATATATTTGTGTCCACACAAGCTATCCATGTCAAATCAGTGTACTTTTTTTTCCAAGATCTGGGGATTCTAAAGGTAACCAGGGTTTATGGATTCCCCTGGAGGTGACCAAGAAATTAGTTACTATATAGCAACCTTTTTTCTGATAAAATTGGGGAAAAAGTGCTGCATAAAAAGGAGTTTGTTTTTTATTGCAAATTACATTATTGAAAGGTTTAGAGTTGTAAAGTAACCATCATTCCAGCTACCAGAAACAGGCAGACTTGATTAAGAAAACCAATTTTTTTACCACAGTTTTGGCATTTTACTGGGAGATAGCTCATTTTTTTCTATTTTTTGTGCTTTCGGTTTGTGGTTAAAATGGGTGTGAAACCCACTGTGGATCCCAGAAAGGTATACATTTCTAAAAACTAGACAACATTCTGAAATCAGCAAGGGGACACTAGTGTAGATTATCCAAGGTTTTCCCAAAGAAACTAGGCAGCTTATTTACTAGCCCTAATGCACAGGACAGCTCAGAAAGTGACCTCCATGCACTGCACTGCGTCACAGAGAAAGGTCAGAAATGCACTGTATCTACAAGATGCAGCACATTTCTGAGCTGGCACACAGTGGGCTGCCTAGCTCCAATGCAGGCATCCTTGCACCAAGAAGGGACACCTTTTGCACAAAAACAATCTATGGAGGCTTTTTCCTCTTTCTATGTGTGCTGCAAAATGCAGCACACATGAAAAGAGGAAAAACAAGAAGAAATAAAGATATTTCTTCTCGTTGAGCTTCCCTGTGGAGGCGTAAGATTTTCACTCAGTACCAGGTTTACAGATGCTTAAAAATCTGGGAATGCATTATACCCATGGGTGTTGCATGGGAAAACCCACAGAATGGCCCCTGGAAAGCTTCCCCGATGCAGTGTAAATCAACGCAGTGACTTGCACTGCGTTGCCTTACACTAATCTACAAGGCCATGAAAAGCCACTCAAAGTGGCATTGTGGGGCCTTGTAGATATGGGCCTGCACCGTCAGTGTGTCATAAAAAGTGATGCACTGGCAGCACCCAATGCTTGTAAATAAGCCTTTAAGAGTTGAAATTTAAAAAAAAATGTAAATTTGTAGGAAAAGATAGGCATTTGTGACAATATTTTCATTTGTACCTCCTCATCACGATGGCCGATTTACAAAAGCAATATATCATTATACCTGTCAGACACTTCTGTTTGTGGGGATATATAAGGTTTGTGGGTTTTCCAAGAACTTGAGGTACCCAAAGCCAATAACTGTGCTGCGCCTTGTAATGGTTTTCATTGTGTACCGAGTATACAGAAATTCGTATGATCAAATATAAATAGAAAAAAAGGTATCAAGGAAACCAATGGATTTCTGAAATGTGTACAAGATATGGAGTTTAGAAGCAATGCTTATTTGCACATCTCTGAATTTATGGGTGTATGTAGTGTGTGATTTGGAGGGTATTTTTTTAAAATGGCATCTTTCTTACACACTGGCTTACATTTGAAATGCACAAATGAAGTGAAATTCAGTAGGTAATAACAAATGTACTACTATTCCATGACTCCACAAGTCTCCTGATAAAAATGATACTTCACGTTTGTGGGTTGGACTAGTGCCCCTGACAGGAAATGACCAAAACGCAACATGGACATATCACATTTTGCCACTGAAAACTGACCCTTTTTTTGCAATGTCCATAGCTGTGGATTTTGGGGACTAGTTCAGCTGGCACCAATGGAAACCTACAAACCTGTACATTTAAAAAAAAATCTAGACACCTACAGGCATCCAGGATGTGGTGATTTGTGTGGCTTTCACCAGATTATGTTTCCCAGAATCCCTTGCAATCTCAACATTTGACTAAAAACACATTTCCCTCATGTTTCTGTGATGGAATGTTCTGAAATCTGCTGGGAGGCACAAATTTCCTTTCACCCAGCATTCCTCCAAGTCTTCTGATAAAAATGGTACCTCACTTTTGTAGGTAGACCTAGCGACCAAAAACATGACATGAACATATCACGTTTTTCCACTGAAAGCATTCCCATTTTTTCCATTGTGTCTAGCTGTGGATTTTGGGGGGCCCAGGTCAGTTGGCACCTAGGGAAACCTACAAACCTGTGCATTTTTTAAAACTAGGCACCTAGGGAAAATCAGGATGGGGTGACTTGCATGGCTTTCATCAGATTGTGTAACCCAGAATTCCATTGCAAACCTCAAAATTTTACTAAAAATATAATTTACTCACATTTCTGTGATGAAATGTTCTGGAATCTACAGGGAGCGATAAACGTCCTTCCACCCAGCACTCCCCAAGTATTTTCGATAAAAATGGTGCCTCACTTGTGTGGGTAGGTCTAGTGCTCGCAACAGGAAGCGACCAAAATGCAACATGGGCATGTCACATTTTTCCACTGAAAACTGACCCTTTTCTTACAATGTGCCTAGCTCTGGATTTTGGACCCTAGCTTAGCTGCCACCTAGGAAAACCTAGAAGCCTGTACATTTTAAAAAATTAGACACCTAGAGGAAATGAGGATGGGGTGATTTGTGTTGCGCTCCTCAGGTTGTATTACCCAGAATCTCTTGCAAACCTCAAACTTTGACTACAAAATATATTTGCCTTATATTTCCCTGATGGAACATTCTGGAATCTGCAGGGAGCCACAGACTTCTTTTCACCCAGCATTCCTCCAAGTATTCTGATAAAATGGCACATTACTTTTGTAGGTAGGCCAAGTGCCCATGACAGGAAACAGCCTAAACACAACATATCAAATTGTTCCACTGAAAACTGACTCTTATTTGCAATTGCCTAGCTGTGGATTTTGGGGCCTAGGTCAGGCAGCACCTTGGGAACCTAAAACAACTGTATATTGTGGGAAACTGTACACCTATGGAAATCCAGGATGGGGTGACTTGTGTGGCTCGCAGCAGGTTGTGTTACCCAGAGTCCCTTGCGAACCTCAAACTTTGACTAAAAAACACATTTCCTCGATATTTCTGTAATGGAATCTGTGGGAAGCCATAAACTTCCTTCCACCCAGCATTTCCCCAAGTCTTCTGATAAAAATGGAATCCCACTTGTGTTGCTGGCCCTAATGCTATCAACAAAACAAATCAAACCAAGGTTAATGAGGGTCCTTCTGCAAAAACTGCAATTGATGTAAGTTTGATCTTTTCTTGCCGCAGCCACTAGGCCCAGTCACACAAGTGGGGTAGCATTTTTATTCAGTCTAGTGGGAAAATGGTGATTGGTAGGAATTGTTTGGTTTCCTTCTGATTCTGGAACAATAGTGCACACAAATGCAAGGAAAATATGTGTTTTTAGTCAAACTTTGAGGATTGCATGCATTGTGGGTAAGAAAACTTGATAGGATCCACAAGACACATACCACCCTGTACTCCCCTGTGTGTCTAGTTTACAAAAATATCTAAGGTTTGAAGATTTTCCCTGGAGACAATATACACCCTCGCAGGGAATGACTGATAGGACAAATATTACTCTACAAACGTCTATTCCTCAAGTACACACAGATACTAGTTGGATTTGGCACAATAATGAGTGGAAGGTCCAAAATGTCCATTTTATAAATAACAAGATATTTGACTACTACTACCATTTGATACTTACTTGACTGCAGTACCTAAAAAGCATCATCTCTGTGCAAGAAGCATATTGTATAATCCTGCCCAGTTTCAGGCAAACCCACTTAGGTCATTTTGTTCAAATAAAATAGTTTATGGAAAATGCATTGGTGGAAAAATGTGTTTTAAGAACTCCTTTTGTGTATTTTCTTTGCACCCCATTAATGATTCACCCAAAAAATAACATCATCTCAAAATGTAAAAATTGTATAAGCCTGGAATGTGTTGTGGGGCTAATATCCAAAGAAAGTCTATCTTTGGGAATACTAACTATTCCTACAGAGTGGCAGTCAGATATATTGTGATTTATTTATTTTCATCTATTGCTTTGTTACACATTTGTTTATTGGTTTACATAATTATGTGACCATGAATGTGTCTTTTAGTTGTTCATGTAGTAATTCCAAAACTTTACATATGCAGTTTACTTTGTTTTTGATTTTCCTGCTACTTTAAGTAGTTTTGTGTTACATATGAAGCACAAGCTGAATGAAAGCCAGTCATTGTGATAAAAATTAAGATTATTATTTTCTTTCCAAACAGGAAATTATCATGTCCTCAATATAGTAGGTTGTGCTGCTTACTGCAAGGCTATTTTTCCATTATGTTGCACAGGAGTACACAGTTACAATGGTTTTTGGTGGGCTTGTTAGGCACACTTTAATGTCGTGAGCCAGAGAACATGCATAGAAAAGTTATGTTTATTAAGATGTATTCTCTATGTATTCTATATGTTATGTATTTGCTTATAGGCTTGCATCTGACCATAAATGGACCATAAATGGACCATAAATGCATATTTTAGTTGTTTATTTAGTAAATATGAAACTTTAAATACGCAATGTAGTTTATTCTTTTGGTTCGCTACTTTTAGTAGTACTGTGCTACATAGGAAGGAACAGAGTTTTTTTTTTTTCCTAGTGCCTATTTATCATGTTGTCCAAATACTAGTTTGTATGTCTCACTGCTAGGTCAATTTTTCATTTTTTTGCAGAGGGATGCATAAAAAGATGTTTTTTCATTTGGATTGTTGGGCCATTTTTATTTTGTAAGCCAGAGAGCAAGCAACGAAAACGTATGTAGATTAAGATATATTCTAATCATTATCTATTTCTTTGTACGGTTTTATAGGTTTCCATTAGCATGTGAATATAGATGGATCTCTCAGTTGTTTATGTAGTGCTAAAATATAACACTATGGCCCATATTTATACTTTTTTAGCACCCCATTTGCGTCATTTTTTGATGCAAAAGCGGCACAAACTTACAAAATATAGTAGTATTTTGTAAGTTTGCAACGCTTTTGCGTCAAAAAATGACACAAATGCAGCACTAAAGATGTATAAATATGGGCCTAAGTTGTTGGCCCATATAACTTCATAGACACTTTATAACATCACTTGCAACAGCAAACATATTAATCTACATAACCTAATGTAAATTTCTGTGAAATTCAACTACAATCCGTTCTGTCATTTTGCCGCTACTTGAAATACAAAAATCTATGTAAAATGCATTGGATTTGAAGCCTGTTTTGCGACCCCCTTTACTTTACACCTTCTTGACCAAAAACTGTTAACCACTCTCTCTCTCTCTCTCTCTCTCTCTCTCTCTCTCTATATATATATATATAAATATATATATATATATAACTACACATTTATATGTATATGTATATGTATGTATACACACACACACACACACATATACACACACAAAAAAAAAAAATATATATATATATATATATATATATATATATATGTTACCTACATATACACACACATATATATATATATATATATATATATATATATATATATATATATATATATATATATGTTACCTACAGCAGCCACCAGTCGGGGTAGTTATAATTAGGAGCTAGTTTCCATAAGAAAAGTGGTTCTTGTTTTGCCAATAAGTTTGGCACCATTTGACAAATCTTCGTGAGATTTTTTAAAATAAGGTCTGCTGTCTGAAGAGTTTTGGAATGATTCGTAAAGTGGAGACCAAGAAAAAGATGGGGGCCCTAAAAGCATTTGTCCCATGTAATTTTCCATAGAGATTTTAGACACAACTACAGTCCAAACCACAGAATAAAATTACACTACATTTGGCAGAAAACTAGATCCTTGTCCAGAGAGATCTAATTTTTGTAATTTGATGTAAATCTATTAATTAGTTTTGGAGCGCCAATAGCAATGCCGTGATTGACTCGCCACAACCTGACAAGAAATTTGTGGCTTCCATTTTGTGTATCCCGACTCGGTCTAGGGGCAAAAACAAAATGTGAAAATGATAGAAGGGGTCAGGGTAGAGGATCCAGCCTATGGGACTGATGGAGGGGTCTCTGAGGAACCCCTCATGAGCAAAAACTTGATTGGGGGATGCACAAGGATCCATGGATCCTCCATGGCACTCAGTGCTGCCCAGTGTGAATCTGCTGTGGATCCATAGATCTAAACCACAATTAAAAAAGCATACACCCACCACAGACCCATTCACACACTTACTCCAGCACCCACACAACCAATTACACACCCATACATCCACTCACACATTCACCCATAGAACCACAAAACCACTGCCACCCTGTAATGCTATCTGTACTTGAACACTGACTCCATCTTGACCGACTCCATTTTGTGCTTAGCTTCAGATGTCGTCACATCGGTGGTGCAGGTATTTTTCCACACCAAGCTTGTTTTCTACACTGAACGTGTTTTTGCTCTTTTCACCAGAGCAGGGAACATATTGTGGGGGATGCGAAAGTGATAAGAATATACAAGGATAGGAATGTTTACAGCAGAGAAAGGTATAGCTCTGTCTCGGGAATGTGCATTGAGGCTTGGCCAGTTCTTTGCATGTTTTCAACAAAGACCAAGTACAGCCAGCGCTTGAATTTTCATCACTTACTCAAAGGCAGGGGTTAGGTTGCCAGAGCCTTCCTCTTACATTTGTTTAAGGTATATAAGGTGGGGAGGCTTGATGGTGACGCAAAAGGAACTCATTTTTGGGGTGGATGCACTGACAGAACAAAGTCCCATCGGGGAATTTTATCCTGTCTCAGCTGTTCAGGGTTCCTCAGCTTAATGTTAGCAAGGATGATGTTGGATTTGCTCCCCATGATGATGCATTTTTATTCTTAATTATCTAGCTTGACTATGCATATATACATAATCACTGCACATATTCATTGTTGATGTTTTGCACTTTTTTTTGCCTATCATTGTTTAACTGCTGTGAATAGTTTGGTATTCACACATGTTTTACTGCATTCAAGTTAAATGCTCATGTTCATGTTTTCATGTGCTTTTATTTTATACTTGGGAAGTGCCTTAATAAATTTGCTTCTCAGACTAAGAGTGCTGCACTCTTTGGCTTTGTTCCCTCTTAGTTTGAAGCAAATCAGAACAATTTGACGTAGTCATTTCAGGATAGGAAGTAAAAGGTTTAAAAGTGAAAATGTTTGGCCAAAAGTCAAAGGCAGTTTCCCAGGTGCCAAATGACATACCAGGGTTGGAAAAATTACCCTGTGATGTTCATGCGAATGAATGGGCATATAGAGCAGGGTTGTGTGAGAATTTTTGTGAATGTCTTGTTGATGCTGAACCACAAAAGGTATTCATTTGCTTAAAAAAGTACCAGTAGAGAGGGGACGTGATTTATCTATTTTAGGCAGGCTGGGCTGGATCCTGTTATCTGCTTATAAAAAAATGCAAGTGAAATGTGATCAGTAAGAAAAAGAAAATCAGCAGTTGGAGAGGGAGCTAATTGAAGCAAAAAATAACGTAACCATGCTGTCCTATCAGAGTAAATTATTGCATCATAAAGTTGATACTTATGAGTCTGTCACAGAGAAGGCAGCCGTTCGCGTTGCACAATATAAATAAAGGAAGGTTCATTTAACCATTGCTAAAGCAGGGCTAGACAGGAATCCTCAATTTTGGGATGGCAATATTTTGGATTCCACAATTTTTCAGATTCCAGTGAGGAGCTTTGTATAAGTAATGTTATTCAAGGCAAGGCAGATAAACAGAAAATAATTCAAGCGCAGCCCATACACAGACAAAAGTTACAGCAGGGACCCCCAATTTCCTGTCAGGGGTGTAGCTATGGATTCTTTAGAGGAATATTATACACAATAGGAAGTTGATGACATAATAGAAAGATTTAGGCAGAGATCTGGAGAAGCATTACTTACATGGATGGTGTAATTATTTGACACACAAGCCTCTGGAGTAATACTAGATGTAGGAGATGTTCCTAGGTTGTTCAAACTTAGCACTGATCCCACTGTACAGGAGCATTTTAGGGGCTATCAGGCAAACCAGCAGATTACCCTGTTGCAGCTAGCAGTCCTGGGGTAAACCATAAGTATCCCACTGAATCAGAAAAATGATAAGCCCTGGTATAGCTTAAGAGATGCAATGCAGAGAATTATGGAGGAAGAAATTAAAACTGCTATTTTTCTGGGTGATGCTCACTGTCTGCTAGACAGGCCACTCTCTGTGTCAGTGCAAAATAAGATAATTCACTTTGCTATTCCAGCTTACAAACATGTGATAATTACCATATTAATCAATAAGACAGGTAATCCTTTAAAAGATGTGCTGGAGGCAGCTTGTGAATTAGGGGAGCTCGGAAACTGGATGAAATCTGAGAAAAGCCTCAAGGCCTGAGGGTCACACAGACAATAACAGAGTATCTAGGAGAGAACTGTTAATGCATTGCTGAAGAATCGTGTAAACATAGATGGAGAATAAACTAAAAGTTTGTGGAGATGGAAAGGAGGGCAGCAGAAAAATGAACAAGCACGATAACACACAAATGTTTCTTTATGAGGGAAGGAGGAGGAAGATTTGGTAGCGATTGGTTAAGGACTGAAAATCGTGAAGGAGAAGAATCTCCCTGCAGATATGAGATCATATACCCAGATCTGACTTCGGCAAAAGTTGACAGGTTTAAATCAGATTAGGAAACAGGCCAAGCCCCAGTACAGGGATGGGCTCGTAAAGATACCAGACCCCATGTTGATTTAGAAATTCATCAGAAACATAGAAATGTTCAAAAGCTTCAGGCCTTGGTGGACACCAGAGCAGAGGCCTTTTTAATTTAAGGAAATCCCAAAACGTTTACAGGTCAGCACTACACCATCACAGGGTTGGGTGAAAAACAAACCCCGCAGTGAAGACTGATGTTGCAATGAAAATAGGGTGAATGCCTAAAAGAGATTACAGTCTTTTGATTGTGCCCCTCCTAGAGTATATACTGGGAATTGACATTCTGAAGGGGATGACTCTATATTCGGATGATGGTTGTTATCAATTTGGATAAAATCGATACACTTGAGTGGCAGTCATGAGGGTGGGTTGTCTAAAGATAACCCCATTGAAGGTGCCCCCAGCAACCAAGGTGGTTTGTTTTAAACAATACTAGATTGCGAAAGGGCATGAGGAGATAAGTACGACTATACAAGAGTTCTTAAAGGCAGGTGTGGTGGCCCCAGTCAACACTGAATGGAACAATTCTTTGTGGACTTTGGGCCGAGCAGAAGGACGCTATAGAATGACGATCCATTACTGCGAATTGAACAAATGTATGCCCCTCTGACTGCTGCAGTTCTTGACACCATCACTTTTATTGAAAAGGATACAAAAACATAAAGGGACCTGGTATGCAACTACTGATATTGCCAATGCTTTATTTTCTATACCATTGGCCCCTGAAAGAATGGAGCAATTTAGCTTCTCCCACGGTGGTAGACAATTCAAGATGTTAAGGCTCCCCCAAGGGTATAAGCATAGCCCCACCATCTGTCACCAGCTTTTGGTGACAGTTCTTTTGGCAGAACACCTGGATGAAGTATCTGTCATTCCAGCGGTGCAATTGTCTCTATATCGATGATGTGATGATTCAGGGAGAGACACAAGAACAGCTGCAGACTCAGTTGAACAGGACCTCAGTTGAACAGTGGAACTCTTGCAGAGCAAAGGTTGGATGATCAATCCAGATAAGACACAAGGACCCTCTCAAAATGTGAAGTGTCTAGGAATCCAGTGGAATCAGGGACATAGGGAAATGTTGCCGAAGGCAAAACAAAAGATATTGGAATTTGCAACACCCCATAAAAAGCAGGAGACTAATTGATTCATTGGATTGTTTGGCTTTTGGAGGCAGCATATCCCTCACTTGAGTCAGATTTTAGCCCCTTTGTACAAAGTGACAAGAATGAAGCATGAGTTTGAATGGGGCGAACATCAGCAGTATCCATTTGAATTGGCAAAGGAAGTGATTCAAAAGGTGTTAGACTTATGGCCAGTACAGGAAGGAGACATTGAGTTACATGTAACCATTCAGGGGCAATATGCAAATTGGAGCACTTAGCTTGCAACACTTACAAAATCAGAAAATGTGCTCAAATGCGTCTTGAAGCAATAACAGGGGTCTCCTCAAGAGATCCCATGGGACCAATGAATAGTATGTCATCATAGAAATTATAAAACATGTAAAAACATGAATAATAGCATGTCTTGCCAACACATTGTGACTGCTGCTTGTCACGTAAAGCACCTTAAACTACCAGTGGGGTGGTTGTTCTCTTGTGGAAATACCACCTACATGGACATTCCTGCCAATATAATTGGAGAACCATGTGCTTTTACGTGTTTAGGACTTATGATGTTTCCATTTCACTCTGTATCACATCAGCAACTCACAAGAGAAGCAGGTCAATTAAATGAAGATTGTGTCTCTGAAATCCAGTTATTATCTAAATCAGAGTATGTAAGCTTAAGAATTTCTATAGCAGGGGTTCCAGGATTAGCTGTTTACAATACTAGAGTTGTTAACACATTTGCATGTTTTTTGCCAAGATACCGTAGCATCTCAAAAGTAATTCTTGATCAACACGTCATCCAGATGAGTTTGGTTGTAGTAGATTCCTTTTATTCGTAGATATGGACATCATAATGATAAGATGAGTGTCGTTCCACGATCACAGCCAACACATGTTTCATCACAACAGGTGACTTTTTCAAGGCTGCAAGATGCACAGGAATATGATTGCCAAATTGTATATGCACATATTGAGGATGATAACATAGATATCAGAGTAATAAGTAAAATGGTTAGGTATGTGTCCATCCAAGCCGGGGGTAGATGGTGAAACACCCCTATATCCAAAATAGAAGGAGCCATATGGCTGTGAAGGACGCAAGACAATTAGTGATAGAACAGGTAAACCAGTAATGAGTGTGCAAGCAAAAAAACAGAGTTGTATGTGCCCACTACATAGCAGTGCAGTTCGTACCAGAAAAGAATGGGTTTATACTCCCCAGGCCAAAGTCAATGGAGTGAGCTTCCTAGAAAATCCCAAAGCGGGTGGTGATGATTCATTGTGAGGAAAAATCAAGCATTGCTGCATAACAACAGAACAAAGAGTCAAGAAAGCCATAGTAGAAAGCCATACCTTATTGGGTATGCAAGGTCTAACCTGGAAAAATCGCAACAGCGTGTGCCTAGAACAGAACAAGTAATGACAGTCAGTGTCTAATAAACAGCGTATGTCTGAGAGCCATCTATAGTGGACATCCCAAAGATTGAGAACTCACCTCTGTATATCAGAATGTAACAGAAGTTGGATACGAAGTCAGCCACTTTTTTGTGAAACCGGGTATCTGGTAGTCCCTGATGCAACAGACCATGGTAAGTCTAGAGCGTATGGGGAAAACATGCAAGTGAAGAGCTGAGGCAAGTCAAAAATAATGGTCTTGTGTCCAAAGGAGGCTAGTGTAGACTAATTGAGCACAAGGGTCTGTATATAAATGGAAAAAGAAAGCCAGTGGTAGAAAAACAATAGTGATTGTGGCCAGTGAGACAGGTGTACTGGCTAGTAAGAAGCAATAGTAAACATGTACCATGAGAAAGGCGTACTAATTGGTAAGCAGTCAAAGTACAAACGGCCAGTAATGGTCAGATGGGCAAATAGCTAGACTGTATAAGAAACCATACATTTATAAAGTGGGGCTGTGCCAACAATAAAAAACAATATGGCTAGTAGGTGAGGTGCCGATAACCAGTAAGAAACCACAGTAAGTGAGGCAAGTGACTAAGGTGTATTCACTCAAGGACCAAATGGCAGGATGGCCGGTAAGTGGAAAAATTGGGAAAATAGCTGACCTTGTACAATATCAAAGCTCATTGTGCCTAGGTCCTGGGCACAACCCAAAATAAACAATGTGAACAAACTGAGAAACAGTTTAAATTGTCCCACCCCTATTCATGGGCACGACTGGACACAACAAACGTAGAACTATGCACTAGAAGCACCATAAAGTATGAGGGAGAAAAATGTCTGAAACGTATTATCGAGCATAGGATACGAAGTGAGTTGTGAATCTGCTGGCAAACGAATGGAAACCAGCATGAGAAGTAATGGGGCATTACAGATAGAGCTCCGTTATAATGTTTAAAATGACATAAAAGGTATAACCAAGCCAAATGGGTCAACCATCTGACGTGGACACTAACAAAACAGTAAGAGAGCTAGAAAATAAAATGCGGCCCAGCAAATGGTTCTTCGGATTAAACGGCTGAAAATGTCTGTGCCTTAAGATGGTAACACCATAACAGAATGAAAAGTGAGAAATAGGTGTGCAAAACCGATATTTGTCAACTGGCCTGGCGTGGACAGTAAAGAATAGTATAATCGTAATAAATAACAAAGATGGCACAGTACCTGGGTCAAAAAATGAAATGGCTATCAGTGGCAGAGCCTGACTTTAGTTTGAAAGCACAAAGACAGCAGAATAAAACACAACATATGTATATTAAAAATACATTTTAAGCTGAAAAACAGGATTCATAAAAGGGTGCGAGGTAAAACACTATCGCTTATCTGAGGTTCAACAGCAACAGTGCGGGAGGTGTAGTCCAAGCAAAGGAAGTGGAATCAAACAGAGCGCTTAATAAGCCCCGTGGAAATGAAAGAAGGACATGCACTGGGCGGAAAGCAACCGGAGGGATGTGGCCGCCATCTTGTAATATAGCTGACCAGAACCAAAGCACAGTAAACACTTTGGTAACTCTGTAGAATAAGATACAGTAAAACAGAAATACGAAAGTCACAAAGGTGGTTGCGTCATAGTAGAACTAGGGGATGGTATCTATGATGTATGGAGAGCTATTCAGCCAACTGAAGCTAGAGGAAGAAGGATTAGGGGCAATGGCAGCCATCTTGGTATTGTTCATGAAATAATAAAAGGAAACCACAGTGTCCAAAGCTGTGAGAAAGGAATAGTCATCTTAGCGTATGTGGGCAGTGGTAATCAACTTAAATTAGTCCAAAACGTGCCACAAAAACACACAGCAACAAGAGGTCATTACTGCTTGGATATGCTTAAGCAACAACACGTGCAAGAGAACGGCAGCAAGTGAAATAAGTTGAGCCCAAAAAAACACATGCAACATGTAAAACTGGCCGCAAATATGATGGTAGTGATGGCTAAAGGATACTAAAAAACTATAATAAAGATGGAGAAGGGAACTAAGGAAAAGTGTAGAAGAGAACAGAACGAAAGTATGGAGAATGCGTCCCCATTGTGGACATGCTGTTCAGATAAGGTAAGGTGGTCTGAGCAGATAGTAACACACTCAGATGCAGTGATATGAGCTAGAAACATAGATAGTAAGGGGACCCAAGAGAGGTGTTAAAAAACAAATTGATAACAAGGTATACAAACAAAGTAATTTAGAGTAGCCCTTCTCATTAAACATTTGAGGCTGTTCGTAGTTCAGACAAAATATAGTCAATCGTCAGAAATGGAGGAAAAACATGTGTAACATTCCATTGGATGCTTGACAATGACAAACAAATTCAGATATTCAGCGGTAAATACATATAATGCACTATTAGTGCGTAAAGTATTTACAGAAACACATGCAATTCTCTGTCCACATTAAGACCCAGGCCAGCCGCAGTTTAATGATCCATTTAGCTTTGCATCTTCTCAGTTTAGTGACCATGTCACCACCTCTTACATCATTGCTAATGCATGTGATGCCATGGAATCTGATACCCATGACCTCTGATCCTGCATACTTTATAGTGAATTAAAGTGGGCTGCCAGGGGGTAGTTGGGGTTGCTGTTCCTAATAACTCTGATGTGTTCCTCGATACGTTCTTTCAGAGGAATGAACTGTTGTATGTGGTGTACATGTACAGAGTTGTATTTGAAATTCACCAGCTTGTCCATAGCGTATTGGCAAACGTTGCAGCGTGTGCATCTAAAGAAACCACAGGGTTGGGGGGTAACCAGTTAATGGACTGGTTTTGTGTGTTGGTCCCAATGTTGCTCGGACAAAGCTTGTTTCTTAGTGTAGTACCAAGGCTGTATGTGATCTGAGGTCTACCGTTGAAACATTTATGTAGTGTCTTGTCAAGTAGCAGTAAGTGCCTGTGATGTTTGAAAATGCGGTGTATAGCATAGCTCTGTGCATTATATCCAGTGATCATGTTCATGTATCTGTCTTTGGACCTTTTGCCAGTCCCTTGTGTCAGAAGAGATTCCTGTGGAATGTTCAAGATTCTGGTCTTGGTTTTAGATAAAACCTGACCCGAGTACCCCCTTTGTAGGAAACATTGTTCAACTACTGCCAAATCCTACATGAATATTTGGTAACTGCTGCAGTTGTGTTGTACTCTGGTAATTTCTTCCAATAGGATAGCGCTAATTTGATTGGGAGGATGTACTATGTGCATGCAGGACCGATTTAGAAGCAGTGGATTTTCTGTAAAGTTTGGACATGATCTTACTCCCCTACTATGCAGTGGGCACATATAACTCTGTTGTTTTGCTTGCACACTCATCACTAGTTTACCTGTTCTATCACTAATGGCTCGTTCTATTTTGGATACAGGGGTGTTTCACCATCTGCCACCTAGCTTGGATGAACACATCCCTAACCATTAGACTTATTACTCTGATATCTATGTTATCATCCTAAATATCTGCATATAAGAGTTGGCAATCCTATTAATGTATATCTTGCAGCCTTGAAAAAGTCACCTGTTGTGACGAAAGACGTGTTGGCTGTGATTGTGGAACAACACTCATCTTATCATTGTGATATCCATATATACGAATAAAAGGAACCTTTTACAACCAAACTATTCTGGATGACATGTTGGTTACAAACTACTTTTGAGTGCTGTAGTATCTTGGAAATATATTTGCATGGTGTTTCTCTGGAACACTATATTCTGCTTTTGGGTAGTGGAGCATACCTCGCCACCGTGTTCTACCCTACTTTGGATAACCACTAATGTGAACTAATACTGATTATACTCTCATAACGTTTAGGAGGTGCATCACTCTATACCACCACTGCCCATACCTTTCTTTGTAAATTACCATGTTTAATAGTCATGAATATTAATAATACATCCATGGCCTTGGCTGAATGTTTGCTAGATATACGAGGCACTAGAAAAGCTGCATTGCAAAACAAGGCAGCCATTGACTACCTGCTCTTGAAGCACGATCATGGCTGCTCAGCATTTGCGGGCATGTGCTGTTTATTTTGTCAGACCACTCTAAATCCATCCAGTCTCATATTGAAACCTTATATGAATTTGTGAAGGGAGTGAAACAAGATGTAGACAAAGGGTGATATGATTAACTGGTTACCTGATTTTGGGTACTATTTTTACGAGAGTCTCCAGTCAAAGGGTGGAGTGTAATGCTATCTGTATTTGATCACTGACTCCATCTTGACCCCTGACTCCACTTTGTGCTTAGCTTCAGATGCTGTCACATCGGTGGTGCAGGCATTTTTCCAAACCAAGCTTGGATGATGCATATATACATATTCCCTACACACATTTGTTGTTGATGTATTGCACTTTTTCTGCCTATCATTGTTTAACTGCTGTGAGTAATTTAGTATCCACTTGTTTTTTACTGCATTCAAGTTAAATGTTCATGTTCATGTTTTCTTGTGCTTTTGTTTGATACTTGGAAAGGGACTTAAAAATTAATTACTCAGACTAAGAGTGCTGCATTCTTTGGCTTTGTTTCCTCTTAGTTTGAAGCTAAGCAGAACGCACACCCACTCACGGGCTCACACAGTTACTCATGCACTCCCTCACATACTCACACACCCACTTATATAACCATACAACCATTCACACATTCAAACATCCACTTACACACCCACTCACAGACTCACAAAATAACTCACACAGCCACTCACTGACCCACACAGCCACTCACACATGCACTCACGCAACTCACACACTTACATACCCACACAACCACTCACACACCCACTCACACACCCACTCCCAGACCCATGAAGCCACGCACACACACACACTCAAAGACCAAAAAACCACCTACACAGCCACTCACAGACCCACACAGCCACTCACACACCCACTCATACACTCACACACACTTACACACCTACACAAGCTCTAACATACCCACTGACACACCCATAAAGACCTTCACACACCCACTCACAAACCCACAAAACTACTCACAAACCCACTCACAGACCCCCACAGTCACTCACACACATACACACAGTCATACACCCACCCATACACTTACACACCCACACAACTACAAACACTCAGTCACACACCCATTAAGCCATGCACATACACACACACACACACACACACACACTCTTTGGCTGTGCGCGGTAGGGATTGGATTACAGCATAGTAATTAAATCCTACTTTACATTAAGAAAACCCTAGAAAATCACTAAAAAACAAAGGTTACAGGTACATTATAGTTAAGATTTTACACACACAAAATCAGAGAAATTCAGCCGTTATAGTTATCTCAAAAAACTATAACTTGTGCCCTAAGGTAACTATAACTTCCGCCCTCGCCATTCCCAGCTGATTACCGTACATGTTACATGGGTCATGACATCTTATATGACATAAATGATAATATCACTGCAACATTTGCAATAAAAATCGTTGATGAGAAAATTGTGCATGATGGGGTGCAAGTTATAATGCTCCGTCTTCTAGCTTTGGCCTCTGAATGGGTGCGTCTGGAGGCAAATGGCATTGGAACATAGCAGGCACACTTTTTTCCATTTTGTTGCATCAGTACCTGAAAGTAACAGCAAACAAATACAGGGTGTGGGGGTCCCACTCACAACTCATTTCTGCAGCATTTTCTTTTCTCCCCATAGGAGGTCATTGTATCGCCCATGGGAGCTTGCAAAGAGTTGGGCTCAGGCCATTACTTGCATCCACAGTGAACTTGGTCTCTAGTTTTCCCATTTTCTCTGGTCCTGTTGGGCCAATTTAGTTGATGCTGGTATTTCGCCCACAGTAGAAAGGCCTACCGACCAGGTACTTTTCAATCTCCTGGCATCAAAAATTTTGTTTTCTTCCAAGAGCTTGCTATTAGTGCAATTTTAGCTCCTTCTTCACAACCTATATTCTGTCTAGCACCTGGTGTTCTCTTCATTAATCTCCAGTGGCAGCCAACAGTCGTTAAGGTAGAATATCATCCAGGCCTGTACTTTTCAGGACCCAATGCGTCAGTTGTTGAAAAGTCATTCTTGTAGGAAGTGAGCGTCTGTGGTTATGTTGACACTGTCATTGGCAGGTCTGGCAGAGGCAATAGATGTTGCAAGTTGCAATAGCCTCCTGACAAGGGCCTAGCACTTCTTTTTTTTTTTACAAATAAACAATGGTGTGAGAGGGCTGCTTTTCAAATTAAAATTATTATAACAGATCTGATCAACTTAACAAAGTATAATGATGTTAAAGTGAGAGTGTGTCAGCCAATAGACAGTAGAATCTACAGGTTATTAGCCACAGTAAAATAAAAGATAATAAATCCTGATGAGGGTCTTTATAACCTACTTCTTGTAAACTAAAACAATGCTTTGTAGAACTTTTTAGGCCTTATGGCCTCATTAGGAGGCTGGCGGTCCTCAGATCTCCAGCCCAGCTGTGGCAGTCAGGACCGCCACATAAAGACCCTGGCAGTTAGACCACCAGGGTTCTCCCAGCACTGCTGGGATCAGTCATCCCATTGGCCTGGCAGTGGCAATATAATAATTCGCCTGGGCAGTGCTGCATGCAGCGCTGCCCTTTGGATTACAACCTTGTTTTCCTCTAGCCTTTTCATGGTGGTTAACTATCTGCAAGAAAATTATGTTAATGTACCAGCATATGCTGTGTTTTTAAATCAAAGCTGATTTTAATTTGAAATCCACGTTCTATTAATCATACAATTGAGACTACTGTGTTCTCTTGTTCGTGCTACTTGCAGTGTTATATTTTTTCTACGCAGAATGTCTATACACAAAATGTCAAATAATTCTTAATAGGGTTGTACTTACCAGGTCTCTGGTTTTCCATTCATCAGAGTACACCATGCAAGTCTGAGCAGCAATCATACACATTACAATAGTGGTCAGATCTTTTTCTCCTTTTTGCTATTTTCTTTCACAGGTGGACTGCTTTCAAGCTTGAGATCCTCAAGAGCAACACAACTGTCTCAGCACAAGCCAAAGCCCACCACACGTCACCACAACTGGCATGAGCTCCACTCATGTCAGTATTCTAAATAACAAGCAAGTGTGCAGGTCCTTGGGTCTGGATTAAACACTAGTCACACCCAACATGGCCATCATTCTCACAAGATCTAGTGGGGACAAAATGGTAAATACAGGATGCTTATTGCTGTTTACGAAGCAGAAGCCTGCAGATCACATTAGTTATCTGTGTCTAACCGTTTTCTATCTGTAATTTGTTCTAAGTTTAAGTTTCTTCTGCAGCACTTCTCATTTCTTTTACTTTAACAATTATCAGAACTCCTAAATATAAGCTGACTAATCCTTTCTTTCACAAAGAATGTCTCTGTCTAAAACTACTCGATTATTTAGATGAGGACTCCATTCTGCTGAGGCATCTAAGAGGACTTTGGTAATGATTGGAGAAACTACAATTGGCACCTTCAAGACATGAGAGGTACTACTTAACCTACATATTATTCTACCAACTGTTTCTGTCCACTCCCAGACAGTTTATCCCTGCTGCATGTCCAGTTATTAAGAACACCAATGCCTTCCTGGGTCTTCCAGCCAGGGTGCTGTCCTCTTGAGGGGAAAGTCATTAACCCCAGGGAGGAATGTTTATTTTCCTCTGGAGGGGAGAGGAGTGGCAAAATTGCTTCTGGGCCAGTTTTGTCGCAGGGAGCACACTTTTATGAAGTTGCTTTTCCAATAACAGTATCAAAAAGTCAATTTTACTATTACATCAAACTAAGGCGAAAATAATGTTTCATGTTGCTAGCATTATCTCAAGCTGCAAAACAAAATAATATTTTAAATTATTTCTAGGTCTGTTCCTGGAGAATGCAGGCTAAGCCTATCATTTAAGTTTTCAGTCACTGTGAGGGTTTTCAAATATACAGATGTGTTTTTTACATGAGACACCCCATCCTGCTCTGCAGGCTCACAAGGCAAAATGGTTGACATTACTAAATAAAACACTTTTTTTACAAGACAAGGGCACTTTCCCCTGCAGTGCCTTTCAAAAGCAGACCATCCAGAGCACAGCTGTGCTCCTGGAAGTGGTATATTTTGTCACACTTGTGAGTTTTGTAAATGCACACTTAGGGGCATATTTATACTCTGTTTGCGCCGGATTTGCGTCATTTCTTTTTACGCAAATCCGGCACATATTTATATTTTGAAGCTAGACATGTCTAGCACCAAAGTATTGGAGTTCAAGTCATTTTTTGTCTGTGGAAAACTACCTTGCATCAATGAGATGCAAGGTAGGCTTTCTCAGGCAAAAAATGATTCAAAGGCCCTAGTGCCTTATTTATTCACCCGTGCAAAAATCACGCACAGGAGGAGGGCCTTAAATAATGGCGTTAAGCCTGCTTAGCACCATTATTTAACGTATGGGTCAGGGCAGGCGTTAGGGGACCTGTGAGCCTTTTTCCATGGTCAGAGACCATGGAAACAGCCCACAGTTGCCCTTCCCTGCCCCCAGGGACACCTGCTCCCACCCGCTCCCACATCTGGGGGACACCTAAGGATGGGGGGATCCATCCCAGGTAAGTCCAGGTAAGTATTTGTTTTTTTTTGCAAAGTGCCATAGAAGGGCCAAACTTGGGCCACCCTACATGGCACTGTGCCCAATGGCCATGCCCAGGGGTCTTAAGTCCCCTGGGCATGGCCATTGAGCTGGGGGGCATGACTTCTGTCTTTACTTAGACAGGAGTCATGTCCATGAGAGTGGTGTGTGGAAATAATGACGCTAATCAGGTTAAAGTATTTTTTTTTACTCTAACCTCACTAGCGCCATTCTTTCACGCACAACCACAAGTTTCCCCTATGCCTCCCCCACCCGGTTAGTTTTAAAAATGTTGACGCTAACTGGGCCCTACTGCCGGCTAGCGGCATAGCTTAAATATGGCACCCGGCTGGCGTCCAGGAATGGCGCTAGCCGGTGGTATACTTTTTGACACAAACCTGCGCTAATGCAGGTTTGCATCAAAAAGTATAAATCAGGGCCTTAACTCTCAAATGAATTTTAACTCCTTGTACAATTTGTGTTCCATCTATAGCCATACGGAAATGCTAAACAGACCGATAAGTTGAAATCAATTTTAACAGTATCACTTTAAGGCCAGATCACCTGCACTTTGGCACTGAATGTCAATGTAACAAGGTCCAGAGTCCCGGTAGCAGCAAAAATAGGGTCTAGGAAAAGGCAAACCATACAGTATGACAATGAATAAAAGTAGACTTCGCTACACACCGGGATCTGATTTTACCTTCTAACCTGTAATCAGGGCCTGAGCATTCAGTCTCCTTCATCATGATACATAGGGGCCCATTCTAAATAAGGGAAAAACCCTTTTAACGCCTGCTATGAACACACGTTAAAAGTGCCATAAAAATGTAGCAAGGAAATCTCATAGATTTCCTCGTGCCTTATTTTTGGCCCCACTAACAGGGGGGACACCCCCTTTGCATACATTATGGGGGTCATTACAACATTGGCGGTAAAAGCCGCTTACCACCGTGCAGAAGACCACCAACACACCGCCGCAGCCATGGAATTCTGCCACCATCATTATGACCCACAGCTCGGAATCCGCCAAAATCCAGACATCTACACAAGTCCGCCGCTCCAAAGGTCAGTGATAAACTGGCGATAACAAAACCTCCACCGTCACGCCAATAGGAATACGCCCACACTATCACAACACACGAATCCACGCGGCAGTCTTTCAACAGCGGTATTCCATTGGCGGTACACACTGCTGCGCTCAAAATACACACACATTTACAAAACACAACCACATTGGACAATTCCAAATACACACACCTGATACACATACACACACCACTCCCACATATCCAATACAATATAAAACACACACCCACATCACCCACAACTGCTTACAACCACAATTGCGATTGAGGGCCAGAGAGAGACACCACCATCTACAAACTAGCATCCACAGGCACTCAACAACATCACTCACACAACATCCACGCGCCTCACACAACACACCTCTAAATATCACCCCACACATCACAACACACACCACCCCACACATCACCCACACCACCTCATGGCACCACAAAGACACCCTAGGTTCTCTGAGGAGGAGCTCAGGGTCATGGTGGAGGAAATCATCCGGGTAGAGCCACAGCTATTCGGATCACAGGTGCAGCACACCACCATAGCTAGTAAGATGGAGCTATGGCGAAGAATCGTGGACAGGGTCAACGCAGTGGGACACCACCCAAGAACTAGGGATGACATCAGGAAGAGGTGGAACGACCTACGGGGGAAGGTGCGCTCCGTGGTCTCAAGACACCACATTGCGGTTCAGAGGATTGGCGGCAGGCCCCCACCTCCTCCCCAACAACTAACAACATGGGAGGAGCAGGTCTTGGCTATACTGCATCCTGAGGGCCTCGCAGGAGTAGCTGGAGGAATGGACTCCGGTAAGGCAAATCTTAACTATCACATCCCCCACCCACCTGCATGCTATCACATACCCCCACCCTCACCCGCACCCCCATCACTCCAACTCCTAACGTATGTCCCAATATCACAAACCACACATCCCAAACTCAAGCCCTGCATGTAACACCAAAGCATGGAAACCCATCACCAATGCATGGCCACTACAAATACCCATACACCCCCCTAAACCATTATCACTCAAGGTCCTACACAGGAATGCAAGCACTGGGGTACACGGTCACCCACCCATTGCACACCATGGAACACACAGATGCAATAATCATGCCTTTACACCCCTGCAGGACCCCTACCCAACGTCACCAGACAGGAGCGTCCAGATATGTCCACTCCACCCACAGAAGAGGCCCACAGTGATGACAGCAGCTCTGTCCAACTGGATCAAGATGACCAGCCCGGCCCATCTGGGCCCTCGGGACAGTCGGTTCCCCTCACACTGGCACAGGCCACTACAGAGCTTGCCCCCTCTGGAAACACCAGCGCAGCACCCACCCAGCGGGCCCATACCCGCACCCATACCCATACCTCTGTCCCCAGGACACGTCAATCAGCAGTGTGTTCATCACTTCAGGGAACCCAGGCTAACCCACCACCCCAACAACACCAGGGACCTGGGGGCAGTGGTAGTGGGCACACATTTCAGGGGACAGAGGCACAGGAACACAGGGGAACTGCGAGGGCTGCTGTGCGACAGGGGGAGGACAGGCCCAGGGAACCCACTCTCCACGAGGCCCTCTCCAACATCATGGTAGCCTACCACCATTCCCAGGAGACGATGGTAACGGTACTGGCCAAGTTTCAGGAGACCCAGCGGCTGCAGGAGGAACAGTATTTGGGCTTCAGGGAGGAACTCAAATCCATCAATTCCACCCTGGGCACCATTGTAGGGGTGCTGAAGGAACTCGTCAACACCAGGAGGGACACTGTGGCACAACAAGGGGCCCCTGACAATAGCCTGAACAATGAACTGCCCACCACCTCCGCCGGTGCTAGTGGACAGGAGGCACCGCCACAGGACCACCACACCAGCACCCCATCCCCTGCAGATGGAGAACCACCCCGCAAACGGTCCCTGAGATCCAGGACAAAGACAGAGAAAGATGCCAAGACCCCCGCCAAGAAATGAGACCACCCTGATTGTCATCCTTCTGTCCCACTTTGTCCATACTTAAACTGCCCCACCTCCACTTCCTATGCCCCTTTGGACAATGCACCTGTGAGACTAATAGACTGGACCCTGCCATGGACATTCCTCTACCATCAGCCCTGACCATTTTACAACCCCCTCCACTATTGAGCACTTAAATAAACACTCTAAAATCAAAAAACAATTTGGAGTCAGTCTGTGCTTTCGAAAATGTGTATTTGCAATTACAGTGGCAAAATGCTATATCAAATGTAATGTCAACATACCTATGTCACACAGCACTAGTCCATGCGTAAACAAAGCAGATGTCACACAGTGGGACCCACATCTGTGAAACTGTAAGGGAAAGTGACAACTCAGTGACCATACACTGGGTGAAAATGACAGACAGATGAGAGGTAGTAGAATTAAATCAGATGTAGCAGGCTGTGTTGTCTTCTTACCTGTGTCTCACTGGAAGTATTGCAGGATCACCAAATTCCTGTTGTCTATGTCCTCTTCTTCATCTTCCTCATCTTCACTGTCCACAGGCTCCACAGCTGCCACAACACCTCCATCTGGACCCTTCTCCTGCAGAAAAGGCACCTGTCGTCGCAAAGCCAAGTTGTGAAGCATACAGCAGGCCACGAAGATCTGGCATACCTTCTATGGTGAGTAGAATAGGGAACCACCTGTCATATGGAGGCACCGGAACCTGGCTTTCAGGAGGCCGAAGGTCCTCTCTATAACCCTCCTAGTTCGCCCAGGGGCCTCATTGTAGCATTCCTCTGCCCTTGTCCTGGGATTCCTCACTGGGGTCAGTAGCCATGACAGGTTGGGGTAGCCAGAGTCACCTGCAAATTTCGAGGGACAACTGTTAGACACACACTAACCCTTAGGGACAACCCCAGACAAAGGACAACTATCCACACTGTATAGGGTCCATGTCCTCACCTAATAGCCACACACGGTGCCTCTGGAGTTGCCCCATCACATAAGGGATGCTGCTATTCTGCAGAATGTAAGCATCATGCACTGAGCAAGGAAACTTGCCGTTCACATGGGAGATGTACTGGTCGGCCAAACACACCATCTGCACATTCATTGAATGGTAACTCTTCTGGTTTCTGTAAACCTATTCACTCCTACGGGGGGACCAAGGCCACATGTGTCCCATCAATAGCACCTATGATGTTGGGGATGTGTCCCAGGGCACAGAAATCACCTTTCACTGTAGGCAAATCCTCCACCTGAGGGAAAACGATGTAGTTCCGCATGTGTTTCAGTAGGGCAGACAACACGTTGGAAAACATAGGCTGGGAAATGTTTGAAATGACCCACTTGCTAGGAAATGGAGTACTGACAGCACCTGCACTTGAGGGGGGATTCCTGTGGTCTGGCTCCAAGTGGGCACACAGTTCCTGTATTTTGGCACGATCAAGTCTGTAGGTGATGATCACATGTCACTCCTCCATTGTTGACACATCCACCAGTGGTCTGTACACCGGAGGATGCCGCCATCTCCTCACATGCCCCAGCAGTCAGTGCCTATGGAGGAGAACAGCGAGCAGAGAGTCAGCCAACTCTGAGGTACGTAAACACAGCATACTCAGAAATATTGGCAAATCGACATATGCTTGTATGAGTGTTTAGGCAAGGCCAAGATATGTGTGACGCAGTCCAAAATAATGGTATGTGGGCCCATGAAATGGCGGCTGCCTGACGTGTAAAGTAGGACAATGGGATATGAGGTAACTGCACTGGCGTTGTACACCGTCGCAGTAGGCGGTCGAAGACCGTGGCGCAATCCTGCATTGGTTAACATTGGACCGTAGGGGTCCCAGGAGCCAATGAAGATGTACGCCGGCGGTGACGGTACGCACAGCCGCGGACGTGACCGACATTTTCTCTCTGTTCAATCACTTGATACCTGATCTTCGACAGGAGAGGACCTACACTGCAAGTGCTGCTGTGACCTCAGTCTGGAAGAGACAATGGCTCATGTGTCTGGGGAAAGGGCCCCTGCCTTCAGCACGAAGGAGTTGGAGAAACTCGTGGATGGGGTCCTCCCCAGTACACGCTACTCTACGGTCCTCCAGACAAACAGGTAAGTACACTGTGAGCATGATGTATGGGCAATGCCTGTGTGGAGTGATGTGGATGAAAGCTAGGGGGGGGAATGAGGCGTGCATGAAACGACGGTGAGTGCATGTGCGGCATGCCAAGGGGAGGGATGCGGGCCAATGACTGTGACGGTACGGACGGTAATAACTTATCTTTTTCCCCTGTACTATTCCTGTAGGTCAGTGCTCACCAGAAGAAGGACATTTGCTGTGCCATCGCCAAGGAAGTCCGGACCCTGGGGGTCTACCACAGACGGAGCACCCACTGCCGGAAAAGATGGGAGGACATTCGCCGCTGGAGCAAGATGACGGCGGAGGCCCAGCTGGGGATGGCCTCCCAACGTGGGAGGGGTGCCGGTCACACCATGACCCCCCTGATGTTCAGGATCCTGGCGGTGGCGTATCCGGAGTTGGATGGGCGCTTGAGGGCATCACAGCAGCCACAAGGGGGTGAGTACACTCTCATTCTGCTGATTTGGCGTGCATTGTCGGTGTCTGGGTGGGGAGGTGGGCTGTGGGTTCCCCTAGGCCAGGACGGGTTTAGTAGGCAAGGACCATTCTTAAGGCAGGCCCTGTGGCACCCCACCCCACCTGTGTAGTGTCAACTACACCTAGTCAGGCTCCTGTGACATCCATGTGTGCAGCAAACTGGCATAGCCTTGTAACCCATGTCCCTGGGATTGAATAGGGAACTCCAAGTGCACGGTGTAGTGCAGGGGGCTTCTGTGTCTGTAGTGTCCGCCAACGGTATCGGTATTGTATGCACTCAACATGTCTTTCTTCTGTCTTCCCCCCCTTTTTGTGGTCTCCCTGTTATTGTGTGCATTAGCATCATCAGGCGGAGGAGCAGTGGCACCGGAGCAGGAGGGAGCTGCATCCCACATTGCCCTGGAGGGCGACACTGCGGAGTCTTAATTTACCAGTGGGACGGAGGGTGAGGGGAGCTCCACGGCAGGGACAGGAGCTGACACCAGTGATACGGACTCCTCCTCTGATGGGAGCTCCCTTGCGGTGGCGGGCCCATCTGTGCCCCCCGCATCTACAGGGACAGCTGCCACCCCCCCCCACCAGCACCGCCTTCCAGCAGCCCCGCAGCATTTGCCCCGTACACGCTCACCCAGGAGGGTGGGCATCTCCTTTGCCCCAGGCACCTCAGCCCCTGCCTCTGTCAGCCCTGCTGCCCTCAGTGAGGAGGCAATTGACCTCCTCAGGTCCCTCACTGTTGGGCAGTCTACCATTTTGAATGCCATCCAGGGTGTAGAGAGGCAGTTGCAACAAACCAATGCATACCTGGAGGGCATTCACTCTGGTCAGGCAGCCCATCAGCGAGCTTTTCAGACTCTGGCCTCAGCACAGATGGCAGCCATTGTCCCTGTCTCTAGCCTCCCCTCTCCAACTTCCTCCACCCAGACCCAAACCCATGTACCTCAGCCTATCCCAAGCACACCATCAGACCACATTGTACACACCTCAACACACAAGGGAAGCTCTGGCAAACATAAGCACCACATATCCTACAGGCACTCACGCAAGCATCACACACATGCAGACACACCAACATCCATTGCCTCCACTCTGTCCCCCTCCTCCTCGTCTCCCTCCTCCCTCCCAGTCTCGTCTTCACCACACCTGCATGCCCTACATCCTCAGCCACTACCTCCATCACCAGCACACCCACCACCACACCCCGCTCATGTGCAGTCACCACCCTCACTACCATTCACACGTCCCCTGTGTCCTCTCCCAGTGTATCTGTGAGGCCGCCTCCCAAGGTACACAAAAGCAGCCACACACCGACCCAACAGCCATCCACCTCACAACAGCCTCCAGCCCATGCACCTTCACCCAAAGTCACCAAACGTACACCTCCTAAAACCACTACCTCTTCTTCCACTCCCAAACCCCCTCCATCTAATCGTCCCACTGTTCCTAAGAAACTTTTCCTGTCCAACCTTGACCTCTTTCCCTCACCTCCCCCACCCCTTCAGTCTCCTAGGGCCCGACTCTCCAGGTCCCAACCCAGCACCTCAGCCATAACCTATGCGAGACCAGTGGTTCCAGTAGTAACCAGCTTCTGGAGTGCGCCTGGCAGCATGGCAGACAGAGTGGCAAGGAGCCAGAATAAGGACCCTCCCCCACCTGTAAAGCATAAAAATTTGGCCAGTGCCCGGTGGGAGAGGGGAAAGAAATCAGCCACCAAAGCCGCTCCCAGGGGTACAGTTGGGGGTGTGGAGACAGCTGCGCCACCATCCAAGGTGGGGAAGGGGCACAGTAAAACCGGCAAGTCTGGGAAGATCTGCACGGCGGACAAGACCGTCACCAGCCCCGCTGCCCAAGACACCACCGCTAGCAGCACCGCTGCCCAAGACACCACCGCCAGCAGCTCCGCTGCCCAAGACACCGCCGCCAGCAGCCCCGCTGCCCAAGACACCGCCGCCAGCAGCACCACTGCCAAAGACACCGCCACCACCAGCCCGCTGCCCAAGACATTGCCGCCAGCAGCACCGCTGCCCAAGACACCACCGCCAGCAGCCCCGCTGCCCAAGACACCGCTGCCAGCAGCACCGCTGTCCAAGACACCGCCGCCAGCAGCACCGCTGCCCAGGACACCGCTCCCAGCAGCACCGCAGGCCAGTGAGCACCAATGATTCCGACGCTACTGAGGCCGCCACGGGCAGGATGAAGCACTCTGAGCACAAAGCCCCCTCCAGAACCAGTAGAGTATCACATCCACTACCTCTGTCCTTGGCAGGATGAAGCACTCTGGGCACAAAGCCCCCTCCAGAACCAGTGGAGTATCACATCCACTAACACTGTCCTTGGCAGGATGGAGCACTCTGTGCACAAAGCCCTCTCCAGAACCAGTGGAGAAAGGCATCCACTACCTCTGTCCTTGGCAGGATGAAGCACTCTGGGCACAAAGCCCCCTCCAGAACCAGTGGAGTATCACATCCACTACCTCTGTCCTTGGCAGGATGAAGCACTCTGGGCACAAAGCCCGCACCAGAACATGTGGAGAAAGGCATCCACTACCTCTGTCCTTGGCAGGATGAAGCACTCTGGGCACAAAGCCCCCTCCAGAAACAACTGGAGAATGTTATCCACTTGAGAGACTGTGGCTTTGCACTCCCCAGGATTTAGCAGTGGGCAACCCACCCATTGGAGAGACTTGAGAGACTGTGGCTTTGCACTCGCCAGGATATAGCAGTGGGAAACCCACCCACTGGAGAGACTTGAGAGACTGTGGCTTTGCACTCCCCAGGATACATCAATGGGCATGGAGTACCCTTGTGGATCTGGCATCGTGCACTCATCCGGCTGAGGTGCCCCCCCTTCCTTTCCCCCTGAGGTGCCTATTTTATTTCAATCTGATGCCCCAGCAGTGTTCTCTCCGTCTTGTTCAGGTATTGAGTGTGGGCCTCGCCCATGCCTTTTGGGCCCAGTGGTCCACGGACTATGATAGTGGAATACCTTGAACTTGGATTCTCGGTGTATATATTTGTTTATAGTGTGAATATCTTAATATATGTAAATATTTTTGATTACTGTCTTTGTATAAATTACAATCATTTGACTCATTTCATTTTGTCCTTGCATTCTTCCAGGAGGGGTTGGGGGGTGTAACTGTGATGTATCATGATGTATTGGTGTGTGTGTTGTCATGGGTGAGGGTGGGGATTTTGCGTGTTGCGTGTGTGTGTCACTGTTCCCCCCCCCCCCCTGTGTCATAGGTGCAGTACTCACCGTGGTCTTCGCCGCCGGCGTACGTGCTCCTGGTAGATGAGCAGGAAGATAGGGGCTGGAAGAATCTGAAGTTCCGGTTCCATGGCGTTCTGGTTCCTCTCGGGATGTATGGAGGTTAGCGTTTTCCCTTCCAAGTCCTGTTTCCGTCGTGTTTTTGTTCACGGTGAATCCACCCCGGAAAAGGTGGCGGATTGGTGACTTGTAATAATGTGGGCGGTACATTGTCCTCCGCCTGTCTGTTGGCGGTCACCGCTGCGTGTTTGTTTGTACCGCTTTGGCGGTCGGAGTGTTAAAGTGGCTGTCTATGTTGGCGGTTTCCGCCACGGTCGTAATTCCATTTGTTTTTCTGCCGGCCTGTTGGCGGTTTTACCGCTGCTTTAACACCGACCGCCAGGGTTGTAATGACCACCTATGTCTGGTGCAGGCATAATGTAGCGCAATGGGTTACAGAGTGACGCAATGCATTGTGCCACTTTATAAATATGGTGCAGGGATTTCTGCCTCGTGCCACATCAACGTAAAATGTAATTATGCTAATGTGGCGCAAGGTGGCGCTACGGGGTTATAAATAAGCTCCTTAAAATTCTACGTGTGACTGTAGTCCCTATACAATGTTTATGATATCAAAAGTGGCAACTTATCAACAGCGACCTACTGTACTCAAAGTCATGAAATGCTTAGGAATGCCTAAAACCCTAGCAATAAAGGAGTTATTCACTTCGTTTTTTTGGAAAGGGGTGCTTCATATCCATGCCTTTTATTCTTTACCTGCACTACTTGTAGTTATTACACATGAGCCATATCTGCCATATAGTGTCATTGGAATGAAGGTAGAATCACCGGATTCTACACATTTTTGATTTAACCTTCAACTTCCGATTTGTGAATCTAAGATTAACATTATAAATATAGGCCCTGATTTACGAGGGTTTTGCATCACCCTGGCACCATAGAAGTGGAAGGCAGGGCAACACAAAATCTAAGTGGGATTTATCAAACTATGCAAGGCCACCTTGCATGGCCCTGCATGGCTTGATAAATCCAAACTAAAACAACGCTGCACAGCTCACATAGCTGTGTTGAGTTGCCCTGCCCTAGAGAGGTGTTCTGTTGGTGGAGCGTGAGTGTTCCCATGCATCCACCCATGGATTTTGGTGCATTCCAAGATTTATCATTAATGATGAACATGGGAATGCGTCAAAATGCCATGCCTTCCCAGAGGAGCAGAACAAGGAGAAATATCTTCATTCCTTCTCTTGTTTCCTCTTTCTAACTGTGCTTCATTTTGCAACACATGTAGAACAAGAAAAAGCCTCACACAATTGTTTTTGTGCAGGAAGTTTTCAATTCCTGTCGGAACCTGGGACTTTGTTGCAGAACCCACCCCTGTTTTTGCCTGGTTTCTGGATGCAACTTAGACTGGAGTGCACTGGGATCCTGCTAATCAGGTTTGCAGTGCCATTGTTCTTTCCCTAAGAATTGCAAAGGTAATTGGCAATACCTTTAGCTGCCAGTATAAGTCCCTAGTAAATGGTACTTAGTTATGGGGGGCTAAGGGTAGGCCCATGAGAGCAGCACTGATTGTGCCACCCTCTAGGGTCCTGGACACAGCACTGCCATGGCAGTCTGAGTTTCCTGGTGCAATTCAAACATGCAAACTCTACATGGCACACTGCCTGTGTGCCCTGGCCACTGCACACTGCATGCAATATGGGTAACACACCCCTCTGGCAGGCCTTCTAACAATAAGACAGGATGTACTATACTATATGTGAGGGCATAGATGAATGGGTAATATGTCCCCAATGTGTCCTTGCTAAACCTTGGACATAGGGAGTGAACAGAGCAGCCATTTTAAATACAAGTGTTGGACACTGGACAGTACAAGTTTCACAGCTACATGATGGCGACTCTGAACCTAGGGTTGCTTGTTATCAAACAACTCAGAATGATAAATCCAAACTGGTACTAGTGTTGCATTTTTTAATAAAAGGTATCCATGGGTCACCTTAGAGGTGCCCCCTGCAAATTCTAACTACCCTAGCAAGGTTGCTGGATGGTCCAAACTAGCCTGCCACCTCCAGACACAAGCCTGAACTGCTGGTGTGAGAGCTCATGCTCTCTGGGATTCACAATAAAGCCCTTCCTTGGTGGTGGTGCTAGCACCCCCTTCTTCAGGAATGTGCACAGCCCTGCTGGTGAGCTTGAAAGGACTTACTGTCCTTGAAACTCAACCCCCAGGCCTGCTGCTAGCAGCAGATGGCTTCCCCTGTTGGAAACCTCCACTTTTGTTGGGAGCAACGGCAGGAAAACCAAACAAGGGACAGGAGGAGTGGCCCCACCTAGCATGGACCACCCCCAAAGAGTTGCCTGAGAGGTGACCTCTCCATTTCATTTCCCTCCATCTTGGATGGAAGGAAAATAGCCAATCAGGTGTAGGGAAGTGACCTCTACCCAAAGGAAGTGGTCACTTAGTGAGTGTAGCCATCCCAGGGTCGATAACCCATTGGTCACTACCAGGTTACCCCTAAAACACCCACTAAATACAGGAGTTAGTGGGCATTCCTAGAACAAGAAATCAGATTTCACAGACAGAAGAAGACCAGCAACAAGAAGATACAAAGGCATGAGTACTGTGGTCTTGCTTCACAAAGAAGAGGCACCAAACCCTGCACTCAGGACCGACAATCGCCACTGAGGAGCAACTAGACAACTGAAAATCTCTAAAGAACCCCAGAGGACCTCCAGGCTTTGCAAATCACCAAAAACCTCTCTACAGAGTGGAGGTATCACTGTAAATCCACAAGGAACCAACAAGCCAGTGAGGTCCACTTCACTGACTGGATGCTAACTCCAGAACTGGACATGGCAGCCAGACCAAACTTCACACCAACAACTGCGAGGACAAACCCTGCGGGGTTCCAAGTTTGGTGGCATGCACCCTCCAGTGGCTGAACTGGATCAATACCTGAACTGTACCATTACCATAGGTGGACAATACCGTAGGGTATTGGTCACCTAGCTTTGGACATCCCGAAAAACAGCAACTAAGGACTGTAAAAGGACAAGGAGGAAGCCCCAGTCGAGGGACTTCAGAAACAACCTGAACCTCCCAGCAGAGTGCCCCATGTTATCCAGCAATCGACCCTTGATCCGAGCGATCTACCTCCTGCCTCTGAGGGCAACCCTGCGCACTGCTCCTGGCTCACCGACTAGCCCTGCACCGAGGATTCAGCTGTAGTCTAAGGGTCCACCACCCCTTGCAACCTCAACACTTCAAGGGGACCCCCAGGATTCACCTATAAATTTACCTGTGCAGTGCTTTTCCAAGTGGTTCCCCGCAGTTGCAATGCACCAGCTCCAGAGACCTTTCCCTACTGCTCCTGCCGGAACCAGGAGGCGCCTGAACCCCTCCAGCTGACACAGTGTTCCTATCGACAGCCTCAACCAACCTGCAAAAGAAGAACTTTATAAAACTATTGTATGACTTTTAAATGCATTTTTAAAGGTCATCCTCTATTGATTCCTATGGTGCGTATTTACACACAAAAAAGACTGATATTATTAAAAATGTATATGTCGAAAAGTACTTAACCAATTTTGAGGACCTTGGTCTTATTATTTTCATAAAAATCTAAAGTAATTTTTATAAATTGATATCAATTGATTCTTTTGAGTGTGTGAGTTGCAAGATTGAAGCTGTGAGTACAACAAATGCTTTGCACTTCCCCAAGATTGGCCTAACTGCTTGACCAAACTACCATAAAAATTAGGGCATTAGGTGGTGCTTTGCACACTACTTACAGGGCCACCCTCCAACAATTCCTCCTCAAAATCAATCCTGTCTGTAACACTGACACCCTGCTTCGGCACTAGGTGGCACATTGTGCTCCAGCACAGCGAAAAAACAGGAATGGGCAGTATAATGTGAAATTCAGCACAATCCTGCCCTTTCCCTATCACGCAGCATAGCAAGGCGTATTGCTGTGCTATGATTTTTTTATAATTGTGCACCATAGCATCAGATTGTAAAGAGGCTCTTCAAAAAGACTGGCCAGAGAAGACCCTGACCATGTCTCACATTATCAAATACAATCTGAAGTGCGAGTCTGCAGAAAGAATTAAGAGAACTTTAATTAGCATACGTTACCATTTGCTTACATTAAATTTCGAAAGCGAGTGGGTTTTTAATACAAACTATATTAGTACTGATTATGCATGCATATTTTGACGTAAAAATGCCTAATGTAATGTTTTGCAGGCGCAAATTGATAGGTGATTCATGAGATTCAAGGTAGCAAACGTGTTTGGCTTTAAAGATCGTGCTCCTTATTAATGAGTGAAAACATAATTACCTTATGGGGCCATTTCTCCCTTGAGGCCATCTGGTAGCAATAAGATTCCTGCACGTTCTATTGTGAAAAGACGCCGGAATAGACAGAATGAGGTTACCAGTAAAGATTATTTTGACCTATAGCTCAAAACCGCTCCAGAAAAAAATGTCTCCTGGCCTGCTCAATCATTTTTAGACAGAAAAACAGATCTTTAAAATGTCCACGTGGAATATTTTAAATATGTTTAAAAATTAAAGGATGAATCTCATGCTGAGTTATCATACAATAGGAATGGGTAGGGATTAATGCACAGGGCTGCGATATAATTTTATAGACGCCTTCCCTTAAAACGTAACAATACAAAATGAAAGAAATGCTTATTCTTAGTTGAGGATACTCGTCCCAGACAGCAATACATGTATGGACTCACCCAGTCACATGCTTAGATTTTGAGGCCCTACTGGATAAAGAATGATTGCATATGTATACAGAGCTAACAATTTCTTCTTAAATGGTTATTTACAGAAATCGTTGTGGCCCCTACTTTGAGCAACAAGCAACAATTAGTCTGGTAAAAAATTGTGAACAAATCTTTGTGTGCTGCAGATCATGCCTATGACACAGCTAGAGGAGTGTAGAATATCATGGGTCCAGATCGAATGGGCTTTAAGAGTAGAAATACTAGTGCCTCTTTGCGCCACGTTTGCTTAATTTATTTTTATGCTAATGTGTCCCAACGAGGCCAAAATCCCTGCACAAGATTGACAAAGTGGCACACTGCATGCATTGAGCCACTTTGTAACCCTGTGCCAGGTATAAGTTATGCAAAGGGGGTGTTCTCCCATGGGGGGGGCACAAAATGGCACAAAGAAATCTAAAATATTTCTTTGTGTCATTTTTTCGACATTTTTAACACCTGCTCAGAGCAGAAGTGAGCAAGAAAAGTGTAAGAAAAGAGCCCAAAGAAAGTGTCACTGCACTGTGTGCAGCGCCACTTTTCTTAAATATGCCCCTTGATGTCTGGTTTAGGACCCAAGCATTTGGAAATTAAGTTAAGGATAGAGACAGAAATCGGCAATGAACAATCGAAGTGGATACTTTAGTGAACACACGCAGAAGTGAAGAAAACAGATCAGTGCCTGGATGTAAGAAACTGGGTTGTTGGTTGATTGGGGTTTGAGCCCTAGTCAAGCAGCAACCACAATCCTTGTCAGGTTAAGGTACAAGCAAATCCCAAATTAACCTGTGCTCAACACCCTGATAGCTTGGCACAGAGCAATCAGGCTAAACTTAGAGGGAATGTGCAAAGTATGTGTGTAACACTTAAAACAGTAAAACAGTAAAAGCACACCAAAAAAGCCCACAACAGGATTGAAAAATAGAAACATTTTCCAAAAAACGAGAAGACCAAAACAACAAAAATCGCATTAGTAGAACAGGAAATATTGAGTTTTAAAGTTTTTTTAGAGAAAACAGCGACAGAAGGCGTAAAGTGCCAGCTGTAGATATCTGGTTCTGCTGGACAGTGTCAAAGTCACATGTTCAGGCCATCTGGAATGGGGGGCAGGCTGGCTACAGGGACCCAGTTAGGCCAGCTGAACAGCGTACCTTAAATCTTGGTGTGCAGAGCACTGCGTGGATCTGTGTCAAAGATGTGCCTCACAGCCAAAGTGATGCATTGGTTCCAAGATGCAGTGAGGCTGTGGTGTGAGGTTCTGTTGCATCAATGTTGAGGATCTTGTTGACCAGGGCATGCGATGCGAAGTCCTGATTCAAGGATGCATTGCGCAGTTAGAGTGATGGGTAGGTTCTGAGGGGCTGCAGTGCAGAGTCTCTCATCGTCATTGAGGCTGCTGTCTATGAAGGATTTGATGGCCTATGAAGAGGAAACTTTGTGCAGTAGTAGTTCCAAAGGTGATGTGGGCTGCAATGGTGATGCAAGGCTTTGCGATGGGTCCAATCCACTCAACAGTGGAAATGCATCGGTTCTGCTTGGGGTTGTGCCATGCAGCAGATGAATTGCGTTGTTTCCGCTGGGTCCACAGAGGCTGGCAAAGCACTTTAGGACCACTTCCCGGGGTCCAGAATTTGAGTGTCTCCACTTGGCAGCATAATACTCACAGATAGTACGGCCCAGGTGCAGATGAAAGGTTGTTGGAAGCCTGTTATTTCTCTGAATTTCAGATCAGGAGGCCCACCAGCTAGCCATTGGAGCCATTCACGTTTCTGATTTCAAGAGATGCAGGTCCAGCCCTTCTTACCTAGGCAAGAGGGCAGCAGCAGGACAACAAAGCAGGATGCCAGCAAAGTGCAGTCCAGCAGAGTGGCAGTCCTTCAACAATACACAGTCTCGCTTCCTGGCAGATAATACACAGGTCCTGAAAAGCATCTTTATAGCCTGGTGCCCTGGCTCTAGAAAGTGGAAGAAGAGTCTAGACAGTGGCTTTGAAGTGCATGAAATTTCCTGCCTCGTCTGCCCTGGCTCCAAGCTGGCTGGAGTGACAATTCAGGTCCATTAGGCCCTTTGTGTGGAAAAAACACACATCCCTTTCATGTATAAGGCTGTGTCCAGCTCACCCCTTCCATCCTGCCAGTGATGACCCATCCAGTCACATCACACCTATGCTACCATTTTGTGTGGCTGTCTACGAGGAGTACACAAAGCCCAACTGCCAACTAGACCTAGTCATGTGACAAGAGACAGGCTGCAAGTGCCAAATGGCTAAGGCAACTTTTTAAAAGTGCCATTTTCAGAACTATAATTTTAAATCTGACTTCATCATAATTTAGGATTTTAAATTAGGATTCCAGAGATACCAAATATGACCAGTTATCTCTTCCTATTCTTCAATTACTCTATGGAAGAGATAGACCTTGCTGTTGGAAAAAAAAACAAATGTAAGAGTTTTTCAGTATCAGACTTTCAAAACTTAAAAGTACATGTCCTACCTACTTTTTAAATACATTGCACCCTTCCAACTGGGCAGCCCAGGGCCACCCATGGGTTGAGTTAAATGTATTAAGAGAGAAGTTATGGGCTTTGAAAAATAAACCACTAAATAAAATGCATCACATAATTTTAAGGTAAAAACCAGGCATAACAAACCCACATTTGTTTATTGACTATTACTGTAGTTTTAGCACTTCTTCAGGGCTAATACTTTTCAGCTATCAATTACTTAAATCATGAGCATGTATCATCTTTAAAAAATTAAGGTAGTCATTACAACCCTGGCGGTCGGTGTTAAAGCGGCAGTAAAACGTCAACAGGCGTGCGGTAAAAATAATTTAATTACGACCGTGGCGGAAACCGCCAACATAGACAGCCACTTTAACACTCTGACCGCCACGGCGGTACAAACAAACACTGCGGCGGTAACCGCCAACAGACAGGCGGAAGACAATGTACCGCCCACAGAATTACAAGCCACCAATCTGCCACCTTTTCACTGGTGGATTCACTGCGAACAAAAACACGGCGGAAACAGGACTCCGAAGGGAAAACGCTCACCTCTACACACCCCAAGAGCAACCAGGACGCCATGGAACCGGAACTCCAGATACTCCCAGCCTTTATCTTCCTGCTCCTCTACCAGGAGCACGAACGCCGGCGGCGAAGACCACGGTGAGTACTGCACCAACGACACAGGGGAGGGAAAATACAGTGACACACACACGCAATACGCAACACCCTCACCCCCACCCTCACACACGACAACACACACACCAATACATATTGATACATCACAGTTACATCCCCAACCCCCCCGGAAGAATGCAAGGACAAAAGAAAATTAAATGAATGATTGTAATATATTAAAATACAGTAATCAAAAATATTTACATATATACACATTTACACTATGAACAATTATATACACCAAGAACACAAGTCCAAGGGATTCCACCATCATAGTCCGTGGACCACTGGCCCAAAAGGTATGGTGAGGCCCACACTCAATACCCGAACAAGACAGAGAGAACACTGCTGGGGCATCAGATAGAAATAAAACAGGCACCTCAGGGGGAAGGGAATGGGGGCACCTCAACCGGATGAGTGCACAACACCAGCTCCACGAGGGGGCTCCATGCCCATTGATGTATCCTGGGGAGTACAAAGCCACAGTCTCTCACGTCTCTCCAGTGTGTGGGTTGCCCACTGTTCAATCCTGGGGAATGCAAAGCCACAGTCTCTCAAGCCTCTCCAGTGGCTGGGTTGCCCACTGTTCAATCCTGGGGAGTGCAAAGCCACGGTCTCTCAAGTCGATAACAGTGGGTGGGTTGCCCACTGTTCAATCCTGGGGAGTGCAAAGCCACAGTCTCTCAAGTCTCTACAGTGGGTAGGTTGCCCACTGTTCAATCCTGTGGAGTGCAAAGCCACAGTCCCTCACGTCTCTCCAGTGGGTGGGTTGCCCACTGTTCAATCCTGGGGAGTGCAAAGCCACAGTCACTCAAGTCGATAACAGTGGGTGGGTTGCCCACTGTTCAATCCTGTGGGAGTGCAAAGCCACAGTCTCTACAGTGGGTGGGTTGCCCACTGTTCAATCCTGGGGAGTGCAAAGCCACAGTCCCTCAAGTGGATAACAGTCTCCACTGGTTCTGGAAGGGGCTTGGTGCCCAGAGTGCTTCATCCTGCCAAGGACAGAGGTAGTGGATATAACTCTCCACTGGTTCTGGTGGGGGCTTGGTGCCCAGAGTGCTTCATCCTGCTAAGGACAGAGGTAGTGGATGCCTTTCTCCACTGGTTCTGGAGGGGGCTTGGTGCCCAGAGTGCTTCATCCTGGTAAGGACTGGGGTAGTGGATGCCTTTCTCCACTGGTTCTGGAGGGGGCTTGGTGCCCAGAGTGCTTCATCCTGCCAAGGATAGGGTGAGTGGATGCCTTTCCCCACTGGTTCTGGAGGGGGCTTGGTGCCCATAGTGCTTTTTCCTGCCAAGTATAGGGTGAGTGGATGCCTTTCTCCACTGGTTGTGGAGGGGGCTTGGTGCCCTGAGTGCTTCATCCTGCCAAGGATAGGGTGAGTGGATACCTTTCTCCACTGGTTCTGGAGGGGGGCTTGGTGCCCAGAGTGCTTCATCCTGGCAAGGACTGGGGTAGTGGATGCCTTTCTCCTCTGGTTCTGGAGGGGGCTTGGTGCCCAGAGTGCTTCATCCTGCCAAGAACTGGGGTAGTGGATGCCTTTCTTCACTGATTTTGGCGGGGGGTTGGTGCCAAGAGTGCTTCATCCTGCCAAGGATGGGGTGAGTGGATGCCTTTCTACGCTGGTTCTGGAGGGGGCTTGGTGCCCAGAGTGCTTCATCCTGCCAAGGATAGGGTGAGTGAATGCCTTTCTCCACTGGTTCTGGAGGGGGCTTGGTACCCATAGTGCTTTTTCCTGCCAAGTATAGGGTGAGTGGATGCCTTTCTCCACTGGTTGTGGAGGGGGCTTGGTGCCCTGAGTGCTTCATCCTGCCAAGGATAGGGTGAGTGGATACCTTTCTCCACTGGTTCTGGAGGGGGCTTGGTGCCCAGAGTGCTTCATCCTGCCAAGGACTGGGGTAGTGGATGCCTTTCTCCACAGGTTCTGGAGGGGGCTTGGTGCCCAGAGTTCTGCACATGCAGTGTGGCAGGTCCCATTCCCTCACCTGGGTGTGTGTGCCACGAGATTGCCTGGGAACAGGTAGCATGATACTCCATGGAGTCAGAGACACACTCCACCCTGATGCAACTTTGCCTGCCTCCTCCTGGTACTAACAGTGCTGGGTGTGGTGCCTCATGTACGCTGTGCAGGGTCCAGGACGTCTCCTGCAGCCTTGGACGGCTGTCCACTGGGAATGTTTGCCATGTCGGCTGTGGTGGCACTGTCTGTGCATGTCGCGGGGCTGGTGGCGGTGGTTTCGGCAGTGTCTGTGGCACAGATGCTGCCTGTGGTGCATGTGTCAGCACCTGTGGAGGGAGACAACAGGACATCTCCTGCAGCTTCGGACGGCTGCCCACTGGGGATGATGTTGGGGACCCAATCAGAGGCAGCAAATGTGCAGGTGCCAGTGCAGGTGGCGGTGTCCACCGCCGTACAGGTTGCTGTTCTGTTTGCCAGAAGGGGTGACACAAGTCCCTCAGCCAGAGTCTCCGTGCCCTGTGCTGACTTCCCCTTAGCCTTGTGTCCCTTCCCCACATTGGATGTCGCTGCTGGGCCCTTGGCACTGTCCCCTTTTGGCTGGAGGAGGCCTTGCTGGGTGGTTGGTGCGGCTTTTCCCTACGGCATGTGGGCCCCTTCCTAACCTTGGCAGGTGGCGGAATGGGCTGATCCTTGGCCTCGCTAGGTGGCACACTGGCAGCCCTGATGGGTGCCGCCCGCGATGTTACAGGACTTGCTGAGACCACAGTGCTGGAGGATTTGGTGGCTGAGATGCTGGGCTGGGACCTGGACATCCTGGCCCTAGGGAAAGGACGGGGAGGAGGTGTAGGGAAGAGGTTAATGTTAGCCAGGGAAAGTTTTTTAGACACACTGGGACAGGAAGACGGTTTGGGAGTGGAGGAAGAAGTAGTGGTTGTTGGCGGTGTACGTCTGCTGAATTTGGGTGAAGGTGCATGGGCCGGAGGCTGTTGTGAGGTCAATGGCTGTTGGGTGGGTGAGTGCCTGCATTTGTGAAGTTTGGGAGGAGGGTTCACAGACACACTGGGAGTAGACACAGGGAACATGTGCATGGTAGTGGGGGTGGTGAGTGCACGTGAGCGGTGTGTAGTGATGGGCGTGCTGGTGATAGAGGTAGTGGCTGAGGATGTAGTGCATGCAGGTGTGAGTGGAGACGAGATTGGGAGGGAGGAGGAGGACATGGAGGAGGGGGACACAGTGGAGGCAGTAGATGTTGGTGTGTCTGCGTGGGTCTGGTGCTTGTGTGAGTGCCTGTGGGATGTGTGGTGCTTATGTTTGCCATGTCCACTGTTGTGTGTTGATGAGTGTGCATGCTGGTCTGATGGTGTGCTTGGGATAGTCTGAGGTACAGGGGTTTGGGTCTTGTTAGTGAAAGTTGGAGGGGGAGGCTGGACACAGGGACAATGGCTGCCATCAGTGCTGAGGCCAGAGCCTAAAATGCTCTCTGGGCTGCCACGCCAGTATGAATGCCCTCCAGGCCTGCATTTGTCTGCTGCAAATGCCTCTCGACATCCTGGATGGCATTCAAAATGATTGATTGCCCAACAGTGAGGGATCTCGGGAGGTCAATAGCCTCCTCACTGAGGGCAGCAGGACTGACTGGGGCAGGGCCTGAGTTGCCTGGGCCGAAGGAGATGGCCACCCTCCTGGGTGAGCGGGCACGGGAAACTCGATGAGGGGCTGCTGGGAGGGCAGTGCTGGTAGGGGGGGTGGCGGCTGTACCTGTGGTTGTCGTGGGTACAGAGGTGCCTGCCACCACAAAGGAGCTCGCATCAGAGGAGGAGTTGCTGTCACTGGTGTCTGCTCCTGTCCCCGTCGTGGAGCTCCCCTCGCCCTCCGTCCCACTGGTGCCTTCAGACTCTGTAAATTCACCCTCCTGGGCCATGTGGGTTGCAGCTCCCTCCTGCTCCAGTGCCAATGCTCCTCCTCCAGGTGATGCTAATGCACACAAGGACAGGGGGACAAAACAAAAAGGGGGGAAAGACAGAAGAGACACATGGTCAATGCCTGCAACACCACTACCGTTGGCGGACGCAACACACAGGGAGCAGCCCTATGCACTAACCCATGCACTAACAGTACAGGGGAAAAGCACATGCCCATGGGGGACTCTGCCTGGACCCATTTGATGCACAGCTGGAACCCACAGGAGCCTGGCTAGGTATAGAGGGCCACTACCACCTTTGGGGTTGGAGTGGCACTGAGCCTGCAAAACAATGGATCTACCTTGGTCAGCTGAATGAGACTGTACTCAACCCTTTGTGGCTGCTGTGATGCCCTCAAGTGCCCATCCAACTCAGGATATGCCACCACCAGGATCCGGCACATCAAAGGGGGTCATGGCGCGACGGGCACCCCTTCCACGTTGGGAGGCCATCCCCAGCTGGGCCTCCGCCGTCTACTTGCTCCAGCGGCACAGGTCCTCCCATCTTTTGCGGCAGTGGGTGGTCTGTCTATGGTAGACCCCTAAGGTCCGCACTTCCTTGGAGATGGCACTCCAAATACCCTTCTTCTGATGGGGGCTGACCTAGAGGAAAAGTGAAGTAAGAATGGATGTTACTCCCCGTCTGGGTATTCTTACTCATTGGCCACCAACCTCGCACCCTGGCCCAGAAAAACATGCACTCACCATCATCACATGCTGGCCTGTGCCCCCCATCTCTTCCATCTACGACACTCCATACATTCATGTGCCATCCACCATGCTCACAGTGTACTCACCTGTTTGTCTGGAGGACCATAGAGTAGCGTGTACTGGTGGAGGACCTCATCCACCAGTTTCTCCAACTCCTCCGCAGTGATGGCAGGGGTCCTTTCCCCAGACACTGTAGCCATTGTCGCTTCCCGATTCAGGTCACAGCAGCACTTGTAGTGTAGGTCCGCTCCTGTTGAAGGTCAGGTATCAAGTGAGTGAACAGATAGAAAATGGCGGTCAGGTCCGCGGTGGTGCGCACCGTCACCGCTGGCGTACATCGTCATTGGCTCCTGGAACCCATAGGCCCCAATGATAACCAATGCTGATTGCGCAGCGGTCTTCGACCTCCTACCGTGACGCTGCACAACGCCAGCACAGTTACCTCATTTCCCCTTGTCCCTCCTTACAGGTCAGACAGCCGCCATTTCAGGGGACCACATGGCAGGCCAATTAACTGCGTCACAGCACTTTTGGCCAGGAATACGAACAGACAAAGTCACACACCGATTATATCACGATTGTGCTAAACAGCCTTGTGAAACCTATGTGGTGTATGACCCTCTGCTCACCCTTCTCCTCATAAGGCACGTCCGCTGGGGCAGGTGATGAGATGGCGGCATCCTCCGGTATACAGACCCCTGGTGGACCTGTCGACAATGGAAGAGAGAAACATCCAGGAACTGTGTGCCCAGTTGGACCTAGACCTTATGTCAGCTATCCGCCATCCCACAGGAATCCCCCCCCTAGTGCAGGTCCTGTCAGTACTCCATTTCCTGGCCAGTGGTTCCTTCCAAACAACAGAGGCCATGGCATCAGAAATGTCACAGCCAATGTTCTCTAAAGTGTTGTCCAGAGTTTTATCTGACCTGCTGAAACACATGCGCAGCTATATCGTGTTCCCTCAGGTGCAGGATTTGCCCACAGTGACCCTGGGACATATCCCCAACATCATTGGTGCCATTGATGCATTTATCCGCCCGCAGGAATGAACAGGTGTACAGAATCCGCAAAAGCTACCATTCAATGAATGTGCAGATGGTGGGTTTGGCAGACCAGTACATCTCCTGTGTGAATGCCAAGTATCCTGCCTCTGTGCATGACACTCACATTTTGAGGAATAGCAGCATCCCTTATGTGATGGGGGAACTCCAGAGTCTAATAGGTGAGCCCAACGTCCCAGTACAGTTGACAGAGGTCTCTGGGTATGGGAGAGTCCCTAAGGGTTGGACGATATCTAACAGTTGTCCCTCGATATTTGCTGGTGACTCTGGTTACCCCAACCTGTCATGGCTACTGACCCCAGTGCGGAATCCACCAGAGGAACGCTACAACGAGGCACGTGGGTGAACTATGAGGATAATAGAGCGCAACTTCGCCCTCCTGAAGGCCAGATTCCGGTGCCTCCATCTGACAGGTGGCTCCCTGTACTACTCACCAAATAAGGTGTGCCAGATAATCATGGCATGCTGTATGTTGCACAACCTGGCTTTGTGACGACAGGTGCCTTTTCGGCAGGAGGATGGGCCTGATGTTGGTCTTGTGGCAGCTGTGGAGCCTGTGGACAGTGAAGAAGTGAAGAAGAGAAGGCAGAAGAAGAAGATATAGACAACCGAAACAACATCATCATGCAATACTTCCAGTGAGACACAGGTAAGAGGATGGCACTGCTTCTCACATATCATACTACTGTAGGACATTACATAAATCTGCCTTTTTACCTCTGTGTATGGACCCTGACATGTCACTTTGCCTTTCCATTTCACAGATCTGCGTCCCACTTTGTGTCCTGTGCTATGTTTACTGCTGCCCAACAACTGTGTAACATTGGTATGTGAACATGAACATTGACATTACTATCTTTCTGAGAGGTTGGAATTACACATTTGTGAAAGTACAGACTGACTCCAGATTGATTTGTGATTCAAGGGTGTTTATTTCTGTGCTAATACGTGGAGGGGTGTGTGCAATGGGCTGGGGTGATGGTGGAGGAATGTCCATAGTAGAGTTCAGTCTCTTGGTCTCACAAGAGCATTGTTCAAGGGGGCATAGGAAGTGGAGTAACAGCAGTTCAAAGTTGTCAGTGTGACAAAGTGGGACAAAAGGGTGACAATCAGGAGAGTCTTATTTCCTGGCAGGGGTCTTGGCAATGTTCTCTGTCTTGTGCCTGGATGTCAGGGACCGTTTGTGGGGTGGTTCTCCTTCTGCAGGGGGTGGGATGCTGGTGGCCTGTTGTTCCTTTGGTGGGACCTCCTGTCCACTAGCGCCGGCGGAGGTGGAGGGCTGTTCATCGTTCAGGCTAGTGTCAGGGGTCCGTTTTTGTGCCACTGTGTCCCTCATGGTGTTGGCCAGGTCTGCCAAGGTGGAGATATGTACCCTTTGCTAACAGAAGATGTGCACAAACCACTACAAGTGCCCACTGTTGGGCTACTACATACACTTCACACACACAATATACCAAATAAAGAATAGCACAACAATGTCAATGGCATAAACCATGCTCATGTAACATATGTCACACATAGGCACAGACCCCTTAATTCATGCCGTGCAAGTCTCTGCCAGAACAAACATCCAATGCCAAACAACTGGTGCCAATATCAACTACAACTTATCAACACATACCTGACTTACCTGTAGTGTGCATATACATCTGCCTGATGCATTGGGTCACCAACTGTAGTGCCACCTCAGATGCTCCACTTACTGACCCACAACACCATCATGTCTGTACAATAAACAATAAATTGTCCACTATGGGGCAGAGTCAATGTTAGACAGTGCAGATCATGGATGCTATAGTGGGACCCTGTAGGAGTATTCAAGATATCACTGACCTTACATGCGCCATGCTAAGGGACACTTTTGCAAAGTAGCCATAGCCTGCACTGTGCATGTGTTGACAGTGTAAATGATGATTCATGTATTGGAAGATAGGAGAGACACTGGTAGTAATGTAGATTATCCAGAAACAATGAGGAACACACCCTTGGACACGTGATGGCTGGCACAAACAGCAGCTGCCAATCAAGATCACTAAGGGACATATTTAAGAGTTCCTAGTGCCATTGTCATGGCCTGCACTGTATGTACAAGTTGGCGGATGACCACTCTTTTGTGACTTGAAACCACTTTGTGCAATGTGTGTTGCCGTAGGTGTGTCACCACAAGATACATAGCATGATGACGCTGACAAAGATGTTGGTTAATATCCCTGGGCAAGTCATGATGACTTTTTTAACATCCCCAACCTCAGGTGTGGGCCCCTTGCATACATCTTATTGGGACATGATGTAGTTGCAGGTTGCAATAAGCATGCTGCATACTACTGCACACAGAGAAAGAGTCAATTGCCCATGAAAATAGTATATGTTTAGGAATGTGTCCCTTCCTGCACAGATACATCCAACTCCAAAGGGCAGCTAGCCAAGCACCCTGGTGCAAGGTTGGCAGTGTTGGTTGCCTAGTAACATATAACACATGATGCATTCCTGCATAGTGAAAATGATGCAGCACAGTGCTGCTAATGTTGGAGCTGTGTTGTGCACTGTCACTTACTCATTAAAATGGGCCTAAGTGTTGCACTTCATCTGTAATGACACATGTCAAAATGGCTGCAATGTCCAGGCTCTATAGGGCTACCATGTTGTCATCACATCTGACCCCATTGTGTTGCAAGGATGTGTTATGTCCCCTCTAATGATAGCACACTGCTGCAAAGCTGGAGTACACAACACACGGTACATACATTCTGAGCATCAGTTAGGAATCCAAATTATATGTCCCAGGTCCTTGAGCCAATACCCAAGATTGTCATGTCCAACACCACAGTGCTAGTAAAACTTAGCACAAGGCCAGGAACTCGCACCATACCACAAACATGTATGAGTCATAACCAACTCCAAATAACAACTGCCATGCTACATAACAAACCTGGTACAAGCCTTAACAACAACTTACATCTTTTACTGCGGATCAAGGATATGGCATACAGCCGTGGTTGATGACCCAATTTGCAAACCCAAACAGACCAGCAGAACGTGCATGCAATGAGGGACATCGTCAGACATGCAGTGTCGCAGAAAGGACATTTGGCATACTGAAATCAAGATTCAGGTGTCTGGACCTGACAGGAGGCCGCCTCCCTCATGCCCCACACATTGTATGTAAAATCATCCTGACATGTGCCATCATGCAAAACGTATGTGTGTGAATGAATGTTCCAATGTATGACCAGGTTGTTGACCTGCCTGAGGAGGAGGAGGAGGAGGATGGTGCTGACGATATGGAGGGGGAACAGCATAACACAGCTTCTGGGATACGCCAGAGACAGCAAGGTGTTGAGAACATTTCCACAAAGGAATCACTGAAACACCATGTTAAATATGTAAATAAACACTACACATTTCCACATAACCAATCCTACTTTGGTCTATTCAATCTCCACTACATGTACCATAGGAATGTGAGTCTTACCTCGGGGAGTATGTAACAGTTACTAATCTGATAATTGATGTTGTGACATGATATGTGATGTGTAACATTGTACTGCCACCATCACACACATCACTTACAGCATGATCACTGGTATGTTACAACTGAAGGACACAATCCATGGACCACAACACATATTGTATATTCACGTTGTCAACTTGCAAGTCAATAGCTCATCACACCCAACTACATCATGTTCCAATAAGATGTATGCAAGGGGCCTACACCTGAGGTTGGGGATGTTGAAAAAGTCATCAAGACTTACCCAGGGATATTAACCAATGGAAGAAGTTGAGCCTGCACAGTCTATCCATGGTAATCTGTCCTGCCACTGCCATGGGGCACAACCTTGAGCCAGGGTAAACATGATCTCTCTCATTGCACTGACACATCTGTGGTATGCACATTAGTAGGGATGAGAACATATGCAGCTAGGGCTACAGGTCGACCATACAAAAAGTAACAACCATTGGTAAATGTAATGAGTGAAATCCAAAATATGTGATCCTAACATGTCCTGGGTGGAATGTAGGCAGAGTGTGTCACACACACTATGTACCAAAGATGTCAGGCAAATATGCTGTCTTCACACAGCTTTCCATAAACTCTAAATCAAAATATGGAGACAAGTGACGGATCATATTTCCTAGGTAGCAATAGTTTGCCCATCATCAACAATACTTGACCTGCGTATGCAGCTTCATATAGTATACTCTGTATGACAGCATCACACATCACATACCAAAACACAATACACAATCAAATATCAGAAGTATTGCATTGTACTGAATGCCAAACATATGTGGATACACTGTTGTCACACCTATATATATGCATGACATGCAAATATTTGTATGCTGTTGACTCCGTAACACATACATTGCTGGAACAGACCAATCATACCCTTACCACATTGTTGTATGGACTACCACATATGGCCATACCATATGTATGTTGATTCGGGGTGCATCTAAGGACAATGCAAAAAATGACGCAATCAGGAAATGAGTAAAAAAAATATGATGCAAATGCATCTAAAACATCCACTAATGCAAAGAAAATGACACATGGGCCCTTAGCATGAATTTTACCTTCACACTCCTCTTAACGCAGCCTTCTGTGAAATCGACGCATAACCGTAATGCGTCAATGTAAACAACACACCTACATTATGCGTCTAAAAAAGCTTACGCAAATGTCAAATGTGTCAAATTTAAACACTCATCACTGAAAAACTTGACGCACGGGGACAAGAAGTGATGTAATAGGAAATCCTGTCTACAAGCATGGTACAGTGGGTGTAGTTTCACTTTCTCTTTACAGTCTGTGCCTTTGTGACTGTGTGGTTTTGTTTTGGAGCTGGTGGTTGAGTCTTGGTTGTGTTTTAAAGTTTGTGGTGTCCCTTCTACCGTGTCCTGTTGTATTTTGTGTGCATTTTGTCCCAGTAGTTGTACTTTGTGTAGTTTTTATCTAGATTTATATTTGTACTGTTGGATGTCTCTCTGGGGTTGTTAGTCATTTGGGATAGTTGGGATAAGTTAGTAGGGTTAAGTTTCCATTTATTTTTTTCATTCTTAGTATTTGTGGTCAACTCTGACCATAATTTGACATGTCTGGAAGGGGGAGGATGACCACAATGTCAGAAGATGAGCTTGGCGGATTTGTGTGTCTGGTATCCCACTACCTGTCAATGATGCTTGAGATGGATGTCAGGGACATCCTCGGCTACCAGACCGAGGATGAGCGGCTGCGGTGAGGCAAGGTGCTCCACCATCTGAAGCGAATTTACAGGACTGGCAGGAATGAGCACTAGCTAAAGCATTGCTGGGCAGATCTGGTGGCCAGGGAGCAGGGTCTACTCGATCACCTTGGTGAGTCTCCCATTGGCATACTATTGACTGTTCACTGCTCTTGAATGACAGAAGCACATGAGTTGGAGTACTGCATGCAATGCTTGTGGACAGGTTTTCTGCAACCAGAAGGAAGAGTACCTGCGCCAGTCTAGGCCAGGAGTTCACATGTCTAACAATGATACCAATGTAGGCCAGATGTCTGATGAGTCCTGCACAACCATCGCAAAGCCACACATTTCAGACAATGTCATGTATGAAACTACAAGGCACTGCCAGCCAACCATATTTTCCCTGGATTGTGTCAACAAAGTGGTGCAATGCATGCATAACACAACCTTGTTAACATTTCATGCACATGACCCCTGCCCCAGCCATTATGTTAGTAAAGGTGGTTTACCCGCCTTAGGGGGCAATGAGTATGGAACATTTGATACCATTAGACAACTGTGCCACATCAGTAATGAATTAATCAATGCATGATCATTGCAGACTTAAAATTGTGCCACATTTCTATCACAAGGTGCCTCTGGGTGCCTTGCAGGACAAGCTTGAGTACCTGAGTTATAAGTCTTGCAAAGCGCCAGGGTAGTGTCATGTTTTTTTCCACAACTCCCCCTTATACCATTTTGTGCCCTCTTCTACAGATGGCCCACGCATGGTGTTGTCAGGGGTGTGTTAAGGGGCACACATCATGTTAGGCAGCACTAGGGGCAGGAAAAGTGGGAGGGTAGCGCCACCCGTGCATCATTGTATGACGCATTACCAGCACAAATTAAACCTCATACACATAGGTGGTCATTACAACCCTGGCGGGCGGTGTTAAAGCGGCAGTAAGACTGCCAACAGGCCGGCGGGAAAAAAGATGGAATCACGACCGTGGCGGAAACCGCCAACAAAGACAGCCACTTTAACACTCCGACCGCCACTGCGATACAAACAAACAGCGCGGCGGTCACCGCCAACAGACAGGCGGGAGACAATGTCCTGCCCACAGTATCACAACCTACCAATCCGCAACCTTTTCCAGGGCGGATTCACCGTGAACAAAAACACAGCGGAAACTGGACTTCGAAGGGAAAACGCTCACCTCTACACACCCCACGAGGAATCAGGACGCCATGGAACCAGAGCTTCACATTTTTCCAGGCTTTATCTTCTTGTTCCTCTACCAGGAGCACAAACGCCGGCGGCGAAGACCACGGTGAGTACTGCACCTACGACACAGGGGAGGGGGGAGTGAAAAAACAGGGACACACACGCAACATGCAACACCCCTAAACCCACCCTCACCCACGACAACACATACACTAATACAGCATGATACATTACCGTTACACCCCCAACCCCCCCCGGAAGAATGCAAAGACAAAAGAAAATGAGTGTAACCATTGTAATCTATTAAAATCCAGTCTGCAAAAATATATATACACTATAAACAAATATATACACCAAGAATAGAAGTCCAGGCATTGCACCATTTAAGTCCGTGGAACACTGGGCCCACACTGCATGGGCGAGGCCCACACAAGATACCCGAACATGACGGAGAGAACACTGCAGGGGCATCAGATAGAAATAAAACAGGCACCTCAGGGGAAGAGAAAGGGGGGCACCTCAGCCGGTTGAGTGCACAACGCCAAATCCACGAGGGGGCCACATGCCCACTGTTCAATCCTGGGGAGTGCAAAGCCACAGTCTCACAAGTCTCTACAGTGGGTGGTTTGCCCACTGTTCAATCCTGGGGAGTGCAAAGCCACAGTCTAACAAGTCTCTACAGTGGGTGGTTTTCCCACTGTACAATCCTGGGGAGTGCAAAGCCACAGTCTCATAAGTCCCTACAGTGGGTGGTTGGCCCACTGTACATCCCTGGGGAGTGCAAAGCCACAGTCTCACAAGTCTCCACAGTGGTTGGGTTACCCACTGTACAATCCTAGGGAGTGGAAAGCCACAGTCTCACAAGTCTCTACAGTGGGTGGTTTGCCCACTGTACAATCCTGGGGAGTGCAAAGCCACAGTCTCTCAAGTGGATAACAGTCTCCACTGGTTCTGGAGTAAGCCTTGTACCCAGAGTGCTTCATCCAGCTAAGGACAGAGGTAGTGGATGCCTTTCTCCACTGGTTCTGGAGGGGGCTTTGTGCCCAGAGTGCTTCATCCTGCAAGGACAGAGGTAGTGGATGCCTTTCTCCACTGGTTCTGAAGGGGGCTTTGTGCCCAGAGTGCTTCATCCTGCGAAGGACTGAGGTAGTGGATGCCTTTCTCCATTGGTTCTGGAGGGGGCTTTGTGCCCAGACTGCTTCATCCTGCCAAGGACTGAGATAGAGGATGTAAATCTCCACTGGTTCTGGAGGGGGCTTTGTGCCCAGAGTGCTTCATCCTGCCAAGGACAGAGGTAGTGGATGTAAATCTCCACTGGTTCTGGAGGGGGATTTGTGCCCAGAGTGCTTCATCCTGCCAAGGACTGAAGTAGTGGATGTAAATCTCCACTGGTTCTGGAGGGGGATTTGTGCCCAGAGTGCTTCATCCTGCCAAGGACTGAAGTAGTGGATGTAAATCTCCACTGGTTCTGGAGGCGGCTTTTTGCCCAGAGTGCTTCATCCTACCAAGGACAGAGGTAGTGGATGGCTTTCGCCACTGGTTCTGGAGGGGGCTTTGTGCCCAGAGTGCTTCATCCTGCCAAGGACTGAGGTAGTGGATGTAAATCTCCACTGGTTCTGGAGGGGGCTTTGTGCCCAGAGTGCTTCATCCTGCTTGTGGCGGACTCAGTAGCGTCAGTGCTCTTGGCGCTCATGGGCCAGCGGTGCTGGTGGCGGCGGTGTCCTGTTCAGCAGTGCTTGTTGCGGCGGTGTCCTGTTCAGCGGCGGTTGTTGCGGCGGTCTCCTGTTCAGCGGTGCTGGTGGCGGCGGTGTCCTGTTAAGCGGTGCTGGTGGCGGCAGGTGTCCTTGGCAGCGGTGCTTGTGGCGGCGGTGTCCTGTTCAGTGGTGCTGGTGGTGGCGGTGGTGTCCTGTTCAGCTGTGCTGGTGGCAGCAGGTGTCCTTGGCAGCGGTGCTTGTGGCGACGGTGTCCTGTTCAGCAGTGCTTGTTGCGGCGGTGTCCTGTTCAGCGGTGCTTGTTGCGGCGGTCTCCTGTTCAGCGGTGCTGGTGGCGGCGGTGTCCTGTTAAGCGGTGCTGGTGGCGGCAGGTGTCCTTGGCAGCGGTGCTTGTGGCGGCGGTGTCCTGTTCAGTGGTGCTGGTGGTGGCGGTGGTGTCCTGTTCAGCTGTGCTGGTGGCAGCAGGTGTCCTTGGCAGCGGTGCTTGTGGCGGCGGTGTCCTGTTTAGCAGTGCTTGTGGCGGCGGTGTCCTGTTCAGCGGTGCTTGTTGCGGCGGTGTCCTTGGCAGCGGTGCTTGTGGCGGCGGTGTCCTTGGCAGCGACTCAGCCGCTGCCGGTACTGTCTGGGCCTGTGGGGCTGGGGCTGGCGGTCGCCTCCTGGCCAACCGGGCTGCCGCTGGCAGTCCTGTCTTGGCCAGCGGGGCTGGCGGTCCTGTCCGGGCCAGCGGGGCTTGTGCTGGCGGTCCTGTCCGGGCCAGCGGGGCTGGTGCTGGCCGGATCCTGGGCAGCGGGGCTGATGGCGGTCTTCTCCGCCGTGCTGCTCTTCCCAGACTTGCTGGGTTTCTTGTGCCCCTTCCCCACCTTGAAAGGTGTCGCAGCTGAGTCCACACTCCCACCTGTACCCCTGGGAGCGGCTTTGCTGGCTGTTGTCTTCCCCCTCTCCCGCTGGGCACTGGCCAACTTTTGATGCTTAACAGGTGGGGGACTGTCCGTGCTGTGGCTCCTTGCCACACTGGCTGCCCTGCTGTCTGGTGCACTCCAGAATCCAGTGACTACTGGCACCACTGGTCCCGCCGCTGTTGTGGCTGAGGTGCTAGGTTGGGACCTGGAGAGTCGGGCCCTAGGAGACTGAAGGGGTGGGGGAGATGAGGGAAAGAGGTCAAGGGTGGCCAGGAAATGTTTCTTAGGAACACTGGGATGGGTAGCTAGAGGGGGTTTGGGAGTGGAGGAAGAGGTTGTGGTTGTAGGAGGTGTCCGTTTGGTGACTTTGGGTGAAGGTGAATGTGCTGGAGGCTGTTGTGAGGTGGATGGCTGTTGGGTGGTGTGTGGCTGCGTTTGTGTACCTTGGGAGGTGGCGTCACAGACACACTGGGAGAGGACACAGGGGATATGTGAATGGTAGTGGGGGTGGTAAGTGCATGTGAACGGGGTGTGGTGGTGGGTGTGCTGGTGATGGAAGTAGTGGCTGTAGAAGTAGTGCATGCAGGTGTGAGTGGAGACGAGACTGGGAGGGATGAGGGAGACGAGGAGGAGGGGGACACAGTGGAGGGTGTGGATGTTGCCATGTCTGCCTGTGTGTGATGCTTGAGTGAGTGCCTGTGGGATGTGTGGTGCTTATGTTTGCATAAGCTTCCTTTGTATAATGAGGTGTGTGCATGCTGGTCTGATGGTGTGCTTGGGGTAGGCTGAGGTACAGGGGATTGGGTCTGGGTGGAGGAAGTTGGAGGGGGGAGGCTAGAGACTGGGACAATGGCTGCCATCAGTGCTGAGGCCAGAGTCTGAAAAGCTCGCTGAAGGGCTGCCTGACCAGAATGAATGCCCTCCAGAAATGCATTGGTTTGTTGCAACTGCCTCTCTGCACCCTGGATGGCATTCAGAATGGTAGACTGCCCAACAGTGAGGGACCTGCGGAGGTCAATGGCCTCCTCACTGAGGGCAGCAGGGGTGACTGGGGCAGGGCCTGAGGTGCCTGGGGCGAAGGAGATGCCCACCCTCCTGGGTGAGCGGGCACGGGGCAAAGGCTGAGGGGCTGCTGGGAGGGCGGTGCTGGAAGGGGGGTGGTGGCTGTACCTGTAGATGCGGGGGGCACAGATGGGGCCGCCACCACAGGGGAGCTCCCATCAGAGGACGAGTCCGTATCACTGGTGTCAGCTCCTGTCCCCGCCGTGGAGCTCCCCTCGCCCTCCATCCCTCTGGTGGCTTCAGACTCTGTAGTCTCGCCCTCCAGGGCCATGTGGGATGCAGCTCCCTCCTGGTCCGGTGCCACTGCTTCTCCGCCAGATGATGCTAATGCACACATGTACAGGGAGACCACAAAAAGGGGGGGGAAGACAGAAGAAAGACATGTTGAGTGCATGCATTACCGATACCGTTGGCGGATACGACAGACACAGAAGCCCCCTGCACTACGCCGCACACTTGGGGTCCACTATTCAATCCCTGGGACATGGCCTACAAGGCTATGGCCGATATCTGCACACATGGATGTCACAGGATCCTGACTAGGTGTAGTTGGCACTGTACCCAGGTGGGGTGGGGTGCCAAAGGGTCTGCCTGAAAAAGGGGACTTAACTAGCACATTCGCCCTGGCCTAGGGAAACACACAGCCCACCTCCCCCACCCAGACACCTCCACTGTGCGCTGAATCAGCAGAATGAGTATGTACTCACCCCCTTGTTGCTTCTGTGATGCCCTCAAGCACCCATCCAACTCCGGGTACGCCACTGCCAGGATCCAGAACATCAGGGGGGTCATAGTGCGACGGGCACCTCTCCCACTTTGGGAGGCCATCCCCAGCTGGGCCTCTGCCGTCTTCTTGCTCCAGCAGAGAATGTCCTCCCATCTCTTACGGCAGTGGGTGATCCGTCTGTGATAGACCCCCAGGGTCCGGACGTCCTTGGTGATGGCACACCAAATATCCTTCTTCTGGTGGGCACTGACCTACATGAATTGTATAGGGGAAAAAGAGAAGTTATTACCAACTGTACCGTCACAGTCATTGGCCCGCACCCCTATCCTTGCCATGTGGCACATGCACTCTCCGTTGTTTCATGCGCGCATCATTCTCCCCACCCCTATCTTTCATCTGCACCATTCCAACCAGGCATTGCCCATACAGCATGCTCCCAGTGTACTTACCTGTTTGTCTGGGGGACCGTAGAGTAGTGTGTGCTGGGGGAAGACCCCATCCACGAGTTTCTCCAACTCCTCTGTGCTGAAGGCAGGGGCCCTTTCCCCAGACGCACGAGCCAATGTCTCTTCTAGACTGAGGTCACAGCAGCACTTGCAGTGTAGGTCCTCTCCTGTCGAAGATCAGGTATCGAGTGATTGAAGTGATAGAAAATGGCGGTCACGTCCGCGGCGGTGCGTACCGTCACCGCCGGTGTACATCGTCATTGGCTCCTGGAACCCATAGGGTCCAATGTTAACCAATACAGAATTGCGCTGCGGTCTTCGACCGCCTACCGCGACGGTGTACAATGCCAGCGCAGTTACCTCACATCCCATTGTCCCACTTTACAGGTCAGGCAGCCGCCATTTCAGGGGCCCACATAGCTTTATTTTAACTGCCTCACACATACCTAGGCCTTGCCTCAACACTCATACAGGCAAAATTTGGGTTATATATGGTTTTCTGAGTAAGCTGTGTTTACGTACCTCTGAGTTGGTTGACTCTGTGTTCGATGTTGTCCTTCATAGACACTGTCAGCTGGGACATGTGGATATGGCGGCATCCTCTGGTGTACAGACCGCTGGTGGACCTGTCGACAACGGAAGAAAGACATGTGATCATCACCTACAGGCTTGATCGTGCCACAATCCTGGAACTGTGTGCCCAGTTGGAGCCAGACCTGATGTCAGATATCCGCCATCCCATAGGAATCCCCCCTCAAGTGCAGGTGCTGTCAGTACTCCATTTCCTTGCAAGTGGGTCTTTTTAAACTACAGTGGCCATAACATCAGGGATGTCCCAGCCTATGTTTTCCAACGTGTTGTCCAGAGTGTTGTCTTCCCTGCTGAAACACATGCAGAGCTACATCGTTTTCCCTCAGGTGGAGGATTTGCCTACATTGAAAGGTGACTTCTGTGCCCTGGGACATATCCCGAACATCATAGGTGCCATTGATGGGACACATGTGGCCTTGGTCCCCCCACGCAGGAGTGAACAGTTGTACAGAAACCGGAAGAGTTATCATTCGATGAATGTGCAGATGGTGTGTTTGGCCGATCAGTACATCTCCCATGTTAAAGCCAAATTCCCTGGCTCAGTGCATGATGCTTACATCCTGCGGAATAGCAGCATCCCTTATGTGATGGGGCAACTCCAGAGGCACCGTGTGTGGCTATTAGGTGAGCACCTGGAAGCAAGTCAGTGGGAATAGTTGTCTGGGTCTGGGGATATCCCTATAGGTTAGTGTGTGTCTACCAGTTGTCCTTCGCCATTTTCAGGTGACTCTGGTTACCCCAACCTATCATGGCTACTGACCCCAGTGAGGAATCCCAGGACAAGGGCAGAGGAACGCTACAGTGAGGCCCATGGGCAAACTAGGAGGATTATAGAGTGGACCTTCGGCCTTCTGAAGGCCAGGTTCCGGTGCCTCCATATGACAGGTGGTTCCCTATTCTACTCTACAAAGAAGGTGTGCCAGATCATCGTGGCCTGCTGTATGCTTCACAACTTAGCTTTGCGACGACAGCTGCCTTTTCTGCAGGAGGATGGTCCAGATGGAGGTGTTGTGGAAGCTGTAGAGCCTGTGGACAGTGAAGACGAGGAAGCAGAAGAAGAGGACATCGACAACAGGAACTCTGTGATCCTGCAATACTTCCAGTGAGACACAGGTAAGAAGACAAACCTGCCTACTACATGTACTTTAACACTACTACCTCTCTACTGTCTGTCCTTTTCACCCAGTGTATGGTAACTGAGTTGTCACTTTCCCTTACGATTTCACAGATGTGGGTCCCACTGTGTGACATCTGCTTTGTTTCCTCATGGACTAGAGCTGTGTGACATAGGTATGTTGACATTACATTTGAAAGAGCATTTTGTCACTGTAATTGCTAATACACTATTTCGAAATCACAGACAGACTCCAGATTGTTTTGTGCTTCAAGGGTGTTTACTTAAGTGCTCAATATTGGAGGGTGCTGTAACATGGTGAGGGGTGATGGTGGGTGGAGGAATGTCCATGGCAGAATCCAGTCTATGAGTCTCACAGGTGCATTGCCCAAAGGGGAATAGGAAGTGGACCTGGGGCAGTTTGAGGATGGACAGGGTGACAAGGTGGGACAAAAGGATAACATTCAGGGCGGTCTAATTTCTTGGGGGGGTCTTGGCATTGTTCTCTGTCTTTGTCCTGGATCTCAGGGACCGTTTGCGGGTTGGTTCTCCATCTGCAGGGGGTAGGATGCTGGTGTGGTGGTCCTGTGGTGGTGCCTCCTGTCCACTAGCACCGGCGAAGGTGGTGGGCAGTTCATCGTCCAGGCTAGTGTCAGGGGCCCCTTGTTGTGCCACAGTGTCCCTCCTGGTGTTCAGGACTTCCTTCAGCACCCCTACGATGGTGCCCAGGGTGGAATTGATGGATCTGAGTTCCTCCCTGAAGCCCAAATACTGTTCCTGAAACTTTGCCAGTACTGTTGCCATCGTCTCCTGGGAATGATGGTATGCTCCCATGATATTGGAGAGGGTCTCGTGGAGAGTGGCTTCCCTGGGCCTGTCCTCCCTCTGATGCACAGCAGCCCTCCCAGTTCCCCTGTTTCCCTGGGCCTCTGTCCCCTGAACGGTGTGCCCACTGCCACTGCCCCCAGGTCCCTGGTGTTGTTGGGGTGGTGGGTTAGCCTGGGTTCCCTGTAGTGGTGGACACACTGCTGATTGACGTGTCCTGGGGACAGAGGTATGGGCCCGCTGGGTGGGTGCTGTGCTGGTGTTTCCAGAGGGGGGAAGATCTGTGTTGGCCTGTGACTGTGTGAGGGGAACCGACTGTCCTGAGGTCCCAGATGGGCCGGGCTGGTCGTCTAGATCCAGTTGGAGAGAGCTGCTGTCATCACTGTGGGCCTCTTCTGTTGGTGGTGTGGACATGTCTGGACCCTCTTGTGCGGTGACGTTTGGTAGGAGTCCTGCAGGGGTGTAAAAGCATGATTATTGCATCTGTATGTGCCATGGTGTGCAATGAGTGGGTGACCGTGTACCCCAGTGCTTGCATTCCTGTGTGGGACCTTGTGTGATGATGGTTTAAGGGGCTGTATGGGTATGTGCAGTGGCCATGCATTGGTGACGGGTGTCCATGCTTTGGTGTTGGGATGTGTGGTTTATGATATTGGGTCATTTGTGAGGAGTAGGAGTGATGGGGGTGAGGGCGAGGGTGGGGGTATGTGATGGCATGCAGGTAGGGTGGGGGATATAGTAGTTAAGGTTTGACTTACCGGAGTCCATTCCTCCAGCTACTCCTTCGAGGCCCTCAGGATGCAGAATCGCCAAGACTTGCTCCTCCCATGTTGTTAGTTGTGGGGGAGGAGGTGGGGGTCTTCCGCCAGTCCTCTGTACCTCAGACGGTGTCTGGATACCACGGAACGCACCTTCCCCTGTAGGTCGTTCCACCTCTTCCTGATGTCATCCTTATTTCTTGGGTGCTGTCCCACTGCATTGACCCTGTCCACTAATCTGTGCCATAGCTCCATCTTCCTAGCTATGGAGGTGTGCTGCACCTATGATCGGAATAACTGCGGCTCTACCAGGATGATTTCCTCCACCATGACCCTGAGCTCCTCCTCAGAGAACCTGGGGTGTCTTTTCTGTGCCATGGGGTGGTGTGGGTGGTGTGTGGGGTGGTGTGTGTTGTGATATGTGGGGTGATATTTAGTGGTGTGTTGTGTGGGGTGCGTGGATGTTATGTGGGTGATGGTGTTGTGTGCCTGTGGATGCTTGGTTGTAGATTGTAGTGTCTCTCCCTGGCCTTCTTTCGGGATTATGGTCATAGGGGTTTGTGGGTGATGTGGGTGTGTGTTTTATATTGTATTGGGTGTGTGGGAGTGGTGTGTGCATGTGTATCAGGTGTGTGTATTTAGAATTGTCCAATGTGGATGTGTTTTGTAGGAGTGTGTGTATCTTGAGCGTGGCGGTGTGTACCGCCAATGGACTACCGCGGTTGAAAAACCGCTGCGTGGATTCGTGGGTCGTGATAGTGTGGGCGTATTCCTGTTGCCGTGACGGTGGAGGTTTTGTTTTCACCAGTTTATCACTGCCCTTTGGTGTGGCGGACTTGTGTGGGTGTCTCAATTTTGGCAGATTCCAAGCTGTGGGTCATAATTTCCGCTGCGGTGTTTTGGCGGTCTTCTGCACGGCGGTAAGTGGCTTTTACCGCCAATGTTGTAATGACCCCCATAATTTGTAAATTAGCGTTGCATATGTGTTAGTAAATGATACTAAGGTGGCGCTCACTTTTCATTATTCAAGTCCCAGGTGCTGCCCAACTGTTGTCCTATTGGCCCCTTTGTGTCATTGGGCAAGGCCATGTAAAAGAGATTTAAAATGATTTGGGAACAGACTACTGTCAGTTCTATGTTCCAGTTCAAGTTCTGTCACAGACTGCCTCTACTGCCCCATACCACACACATGTGCAGTGTCTGTTCCACTAGCCTACAGCTCCTCACTGACAGTATGAGGCTGCACTGCATCAGCTCCATCTCTGCCACATCACTCACTAACCTGCAACTCCAGATGCATCCTCTGACCACAGAGCAAGTGTGTCTGTGTTGAACGCTTTGTCTATGCCCATGTACTTCTCCCTCACTGGACTGACAATAGTGTGCAATGGCAACAGTGGCAGGCCAACCAGTATTTGCAATATATACATGTCACAATGCAGTCAATGTGCAGGTAGACAAAGCAACTGCACATGAGTCCACAGCCATGGCAAATCCTTAAGTGTGTCTGTCTTGTAATGGCACACACATTTAACGCTGTTCATTGCAGGGTGTGTAATGCAAATCCCCAACAGCTTGCAATAACCACACAATCCCTGGGTAGTAGTGTGTGTGTGAGCTATGATGATGATATAGTTGTTACCTACATCTGTGATAGGTAAAAATGCCAACGGTGTGACAATGGTCCTGCCACTGTTACAACCATAGCATGGCACTCAGACGGGAAATACATGATCAGACAGTCCCATTTGGCAATGGAGGTGTTGTGCCCACAGACAGCTGCCTTACAATGCCACATATGAATGTTGCAGGGTGTAGCACTAGCACGAGTCTCTGGACCAGTGTTGGTGTTCAGATGTGTGGCTATAACTCACCTGAGTGTCTGTGTCATTGTGTGATCGTACTGTTGTGTCTGTTGCACTGTTTTCCACTAGGATAACTAGCTCACTCCTCTCCACTAGTTCACACTGAAATTTGTTGTCCACTCGCAGTGACTATGATTTGACACTAAGCATGGTTTACCATTCATGTCTTACAGGTGAACCAGCCCCCTACATGATTGGCGAAGTGGTGCAATTTGAAGACCCAGATGTATCCAGTAAGTGTGATAATGTGTGTCCTGTGAAGTAATCCAGGGTGAGTCATGTGTGTTGAATTCAATGCCAGATGTGATAAGCTGTCCAATGATCATAAATCAAAGAAGGCTGCATGGTGACATTATGACCAATTTAAAGGATTCCTGTGCATTACCATCTTGTGAGGCTCGTGGTGCACAAGGGCCAGCATTGTGTGCACAAGGTGGTGACAAGCCACATGTAGGGCCATATGTGATTAAGAATGACAGAGTGCAATGCTGTGAGAATATTTACAGTGGCGCACTCCATCATTCTCACAACACAGGGATGCACCATATTGAACCCAATTTGGTGCATCCCTGGATTGTCATGAAGATGGAGGACTGGGCTGGCAATTGCCCTCCAGCATGGCGCTCTATCTTTTGCACTCCATATATGTTACAATCATGTGGAATGTAATTGGCTTGCATGCAGGTAAATGTGTGTGAAAGGAATAGTAGTGGCAGATCGGGTATTGATGGCTGTTTACACCTGGACACATGAACGTAGATGTGATAGACCTGTGGATACCAGCTTCCTAGTTGTCAGCCCACCTAACATATCGTTGTCTCCTTAACTCCATGTATTAGTGGGAAGGCCTTGGTGGATGACCAGGACAGTTGAGATGATGGATTGCATGGCCATCCCCCTTTAGGCTCTGGGGGTGAGGAATACCAAATTTGTAGGTAGATGTGATGCTCACAGTGTAGGTGACAGTCATATGGATCAGGCTTGCATGTGTACCTATCCCCTCTGACCCCTTATGGTTACCAACAGCATCGAATCCTCCCAATGACATGTCCAAGTTTCTGGTGATGTATGGTTGGAAATAGACACAGCTGATGAGGCAGTTCGGGCCTGATCTATGTAAAGTTAGTGCTAACTTTGCATTATTCTGTTTTACGCAAAAGCGATCTACACTTCAAAACGTTTGGTTCATTTTCTCGGTTTGCATCTAGCGTCAAAAATATGATGCTAAGGCAGCGTTGACGTGACATTTATCAGGGCCATTGTCTTTTCTGGAATGTGAGTTGGAGTGCATGTGTAATTAGATGTAGCAGTGTAAGCTACTAATCTGTACAGACTCCCCACAATGCTGACACTGATGGTTTCCTGTCTCCATTTAACAGCAGCCAACATGACCAATGATGAGCAACGTTCGTTTCAGAAGAGGGCAGTAAAGTAAGGCCATATCCTGGCAGTGGAGTTTGGGTTCAAACTAATAGTTCACCGCTACCGTGCAGAGAAGGCAACAGGGGAATGGCAGACATTCCCACAAGGGGTCCGCACACAGCCTAAGAAGGCTCAGCAGACACCGAGCTCCTCAGCAGTGCAGGGGGGCACAGCTGGCAACACACCCACAACATAGGCTACAACTGCATCGACATCAGTGCAACAGTCCACACCACCTGCTGCCATGGGCACACAATTGCTGCAGGATCTGCAGAGGGACGTATCCCTCATACTAAAAGGTTTAGACAGGTTGGAGGAAGAGGTGGCCGCTAACACCAAGATGATGAAATACATAAAAAAAACTAAAGAAGGCCAAACTTTGACTCATCTGTGAAGTGCTACATCCAAGTTCTGTCCCCTCCCTTCTGATTTTCAATTGTTTTATTGGAGGTTTTAGGGGGTTAGTGTTAGGTTGGTATAGGTATGTACATTAGATATGATAAGTGGATTTGGGGGGGTTGGTTTTTGACTTATTATGTGTTGATTGGTGGGTTGGTGGGAGTCATGTTTGGCTATATATGTATTTTCTATCATAAAAAATGTAAAAAAATAAAATATAAAAATGCCAATATATATATATATATATACATATATATATATATATATATTTGTTTAGAATTAGTTAGTGTATGTATAGTATTACTATATGTTGTCCTGCATGTGTCTTGTAACTTAACCCCTTCGCTGCCAGGCCTTTTCCCCCTCCTGTGCCGAGCCTTTTTTTAGCTATTTGGGCAGTTCACACTTAGGCCCTCATAACTTTTTGTTCACATAAGCTACCCACGCCAAATTTGCGTCCTTTTTTTTCCAGCATCCTAGGGATTCTAGAGGTACCCAGACTTTGTGGGTTTCCCAGAAGGAGGTCAAGAAATTAGCCAAATAACAGTGAAAAATTCAATTTTTTCAAAAGAATGGGAAAAAGGGGCTGCAGACGAAGGCTTCTGTTTTTTCCCCTGAAAATGGCATCAACAAAGGGTTTATGGTGCTAAAATCACCAGCTTCCCAGCTTTCAGGAACAGGCAGACTTGAATCAGAAAACCCAATTTTTCAACACAATTTTGGCATTTTACTGGGACATACCCCATTTTTACGATTTTTTGTGCTTTCACCCTCCTTGCAGTCAGTGACAGAAATGGGCATGAAACCAATGCTGGATCCCAGACACCTCAACATTTCTGATAAGTAGACAAAATTCTGAATTCAGCAAGGGGTAATTTGTGTAGATCCTACAAGGGTTTCCTACAGAAAATAACAACTGAAAAAGAAAAATATTGAAATTGAGGTGAAAAAAACACCAATTTTTCTCTACGTTTTATTCTGTAATTTTTTCCTGCAATGTCAGATTTTCGAAAGCAATATACAGTTACGTCTGCTGGACTCCTCTGGTTGCGGGGATATATAGGGCTTGTAGGTTCATCAAGAACCCTAGGTACCCAGAGCCAAAAATTAGCTGCACCCTGCAGTGCGTTTTCATTCTATACCGGGTATACAGCAATTCATTTGCTGAAATATAAAGAGTGAAAAATAGCTATCAAGAAAACCTTTGTATTTCCAAAAAGGGCACAAGATAAGGTGTTGAGGAGCAGTGGTTATTTGCACCTTTCTGAATTCCGGGGTGACCATACTAGCATGTGAATTACAGGGCATTTCTCAAATAGATGTCTTTTTTACACACTCTCTTATATTTGGAAGGATAAAATGTAGAGAAAAACAAGGGGCAATAACACTTATTTTGCTAATCTATGTTCCCCCAAGTCTCCCGATAAAATTGATACCTCACTTGTGTGGGTAGGCCTAGCGCCCACGACAGGAAACGCCCCAAAACGCAACGTGGACACATCACATTTTTTTAAAGAAAACAGAGGTGTTTTTTGCAAAGTGCCTACCTGTAGATTTTGGCCTCTAGCTCAGCCGGCACCTAGGGAAACCTACCAAACCTGTGCATTTCTGAAAACTAGAGACCTAGGGGAATCCAAGATGGGGTGACTTGTGGGGCTCTGACCAGGTTCTGTTACCCAGAATCCTTTGAAAACCTCAAACTTTGGCTAAAAAAACAAATTTTCCTCAAATTTTGGTGACAGAAAGTTATAGAATCAGAGAGGAGCCACAAATTTCCTTCCACCCAGCGTTCCCCCAAGTCTCCTGATAAAAATGATTCCTCACTTGTGTGGGTAGGCCTAGCGCCCGCGACAGGATATGCCCCAAAACGCAACGTGGACACATTACATTTATTTAAAGAAAACAGAGGTGTTTTTTGCAAAGTGTCTACCTGTAGATTTTGGCCTCTAGCTCAGCCGGCACCTAGGGAAACCTACCAAACCTGTGCATTTTTTAAAACTAGAGACCTAGGGGAATCCACAATGGGGTGACTTGTGGGGCTCTGACCAGGTTCTGTTACCCAGAATCCTTTGCAAACCTCAAAATGTGGCTAAAAAAACACGTTTTCCTCACATTTCGGTGACAGAAAGTTCTGGAATCTGAGAGGAGACACAAATTTCCTTCCACCCAGCGTTCCTCCAAGTTTCCCGATAAAAATGATACCTCCCTTGTGTGGGTAGGCCTAGCGCCCGTGACAGGAAACGCCCCAAAACACAACGTGGACACATCAATTTTTTTTAAAGAAAACAGAGGTGTTTTTTGCAAAGTGCCTACCTGTAGATTTTGGCCTCTAGCTCAGCCGGCACCTAGGGAAACCTACCAAACCTGTGCATTTGTTAAAACTAGAGACCTAGGGGAATCCACGATGGGGTGACTTGTGGGGCTCTGACCAGGTTCTGTTACCCAGAATCCTTTGCAAACCTCAAAATTTGGCTAATAAAACACGTTTTCCTCACATTTTGGTGACAGAAAGTTCTGGAATCAGAGAGGAGCCACAAATTTCCTTCCACCCAGTGTTCCCCCAAGTCTCCCGATAAAAATTATACCTCACTTGTGTGGATAGGCTTAGCGCCCGCGACAGGATATGCCCCAAAACGCAACGTGGACAAGCTGACTATGTTTACTTTGTGTTGGACAGGTAGGTGTGGTACTTCAGCTGTCAGTGTTGGGGTCCTGTGTAGGAATGTCGGGAATTGTGGCAGATGAGACAACAGGCTAAATTTGAACTCTATCTTGAAAAACTGACCGGTGGCAATCACTGATGACGTTAGGTACATCTGTATCACACCAATGTGTTCCACTGGTACTCCCAGCTGACAATACTGCCCTAGAACAATTTTACAGCCATTCCTGCCGTTTGTAGTTAGTGAAGCATACATGTGTTCTTCATTTGTGACATACTCAGTGAGTTAATTGTAGGGAAAGACACCAGCATTAACATTTGTCATGTTAGGGACCTTGTGTGTAGGTATGTGCCTTCACAGTCCTACAGTCTTGTACTGATATTCTGTGACTAATGACATGGATACACACATCATAATTACTAAGCGTAGTAAATGGAACACAATACTCAAAGACATGTTGTGTGTGTGTAGAAGGTGTTTATTTACAAGTGTCGTAGTGCAATATTTACATTGTCCAGGTCAGTGACCCATTGGTGAAGTCCAGGGTTGAGGGACATGTCATGCGACATGCTTGGGTGAAGTGTTGTTAAGTGCGGAGGAACACGATTTGCCAATTGGTAAGTGAGAGACAATGTCAGTCCATAGCAGACAGGTCAACAGTGTGTGGGTGATATCTAACTGTGCTAACACTGGCATGAACTCAAGCACAGGACAAAGGAGAGCACTGCTGATGTGGCATGGGCTGGTGTTACCAGGAACTCTTACGAGTGAAGCTGATATGTTCCACATCTTCATCCTCCGATGTGTGTGGTGTCTCCTCTGCCCTTGATGGTGGTGGGGGGAAGGTAAAGGGGACCACACACACTACAGTGGTTGGAGATGTGGAATCCCAATTCCCAGCAGCTGCCATTTGTGGAACAACATATGGCCTCACTGCAGCAAGGAAGAGCTTCTGATTTTTCAAGTTAGCAGCAACATCCCGGTGGTAGGCAGGCCACTTCCCGGTGCATGGAGTCCAGCTCATTCTCAATTACGCTGCTGCCAGTTTGGGAGGGCAGTTGTTGTGGCCTCTCCCTCATGGCAGCAGCTATGTCCCTCAGACACTACTGGACTCCATGTAGTGGGGAGTGTGTGCCTTGTTTGGCCACAGTATGTTCATTGGCCGTAACAGGGCACATGCGCATTCCCTCTAGGCTGGCTGCCACAGTATCCATCCCCACCCACACCTGCTTGTCCAGCTTCCACTGGACTCCTACCACTGTCCTCTCAAAGCTGGTCGCTGGGTCCTCGGAGTCTTCAGCTGTGTCATTGCTGGCAGGTCATACTTTTGGGATGTTGGGTGGGGCATTTGCTATGGCTGCTACATTATTTGTTCTCTTTGCAACTGGAGATGGTGTCTGAAGGAATACCAGGACTTCTTGGATGGTTGCTTGGCTGATGGTTGTCACTTGGTCATCCAGCTCATCGGGGTATTCCAGGACAGGCAGAGCAGCAGGAGTGCCATCATGCTCTGCAATGAAATGGTGTAACACCAATCTTTCTGTGTTGTGCAATTGACATGTCACGTCACTGACTTGCTATTGTAGGCTCATTGTCATCTTACTTTCCAAACATTGTTCCTGTACATCATAGTTGCAGTCTATCAGCCATTTGCCCCACCTGAGTGTCACATGAGGGCAAGCTCAGGTGGCATAATTGGCTGTGTCATATCTACTAGGTGTGATGTAAATCCTTTTGGTGGCTTGACACCATCTTGTTATTCTCGACCCTTCCTATGCATCCATTTACATCATAGGGCCTTGCAATGGGGGTTGCAGTGGTCAAGCCACAGCAACACACATTGCAATATGCCCCTGTCCCAGTCTTATATATTTCACATACACCCAGGTGGTACTGAAACCTTACACCACCCAAAGGATGGCACTGCCATGACACTATGCAGTTGTTTCCTTTGATAGCTCCTCATGTTGATTTATGTGTATGCATGCTATATTGCACAGCGCACATGGATCTAGCAGATTTCCATCTCATTGTCTGTCTGTGCTGGAAGGTGCTCCTTCCTACACAACTATGATCTCCCCCTCAATGCAGCCATCCTTGCACTATGATTCAAGAGAAGCAGCATAGTGGCAGTGCATCTAAATCGACACAGACATAGGGGTGGACCCAGGGATGGCCAGCATGGGTATCATTTGTTGCTGTGTACATCATTTTCTACATGCCAGTGCCTGATGGTAAATTAGTTTATGGACATAGCCAGTTAACTGGAGTTGAACGTAGGTCAGGGCCTTGAGCTAGTTTGATGGTGATTTTGCAGGTAGTCATGCTGGTGCATAAATGGACCCTCATTACAAGTCTGACAGTCCTACGACCACCTGACTGCCATTGTCCATATGACCACCAAGAACAGTGCAGGGGGTAGTGGTACATGTTGTCGATGGGGAATGTCCCATGGGCCAATGGCCTGGCACTGACAGGTTGCCGGCAGCATACAGACTGGCAATGCCACCTGTCTTCTGTCACCTGACCAGTATTACGATCAGCGTTACCCTACAGGTATTTTCCACCTTTTTCATCAGCCTTTGCATGGTGGCGAAACCCCATGCAAAGATTGGTGGTGATGTGGTGTGCCCCTGCACAGCCCATGCACCTGGCATGGGCAGTGCAGGGGGACCCATGCCCTGCCCCTTTGCCCTTTCCACTGCCTGATTTGCAGGTCTAAGAGCAGCGTGTCCTGTCACACCCAAAGCACCCCAAGACCGGCACTAACTCTATTTGATCCCTCAACAGTGTTGTGCTAAGTGCCCCACAGAACTACCATGAGCAGACAGATTTCCAACTGCCATCCCACGAGTGACTCGTACTGCCAACCGCAAACGGTACACTGCACTACGGCACTAACTCTATTTGATCCCTCAACAGTGTTGTGCTAAGTGCCCCACAGAACTACCATGAGCAGACAAATTTCCAACTGCCATCCCACGAGTGACTCGTACTGCCAACCGCAAAGGGTACACTGCACTGGCAGTCTTACCAACACCAGACTTGCCCATGCACCATCCCCCGTCCATTAATGTAAATTGTACACCATTATGTTCACAGTCATACACCATGTGTTGTGAGTGTGTGGTTATTTTCCCATTCTTACGTGTCTCACATGGTTGTGTCATAGTAGTTGTGGGCTCAGCCTGTATTTGTTGTGACCTACAGTTTGCAATCTGTAGTACATATTTTCTGTTGTGGCACAGTTCCGATCAGTGTCAAAATGTGTGGCTCCACACTACACTAGTTTAGTTGCTTGAGTAGTTGCATGTTTCCAGTGATACAGGACCACCCTGCACCCAGGGGGCATCCTTACACCATGATGGAGCTGTGGCTGCCTTATGTGGATGTGTTGTTAATGTGCAGGGTTGTGGTGCTACCCGCACATGTCTGGGTATTGTTGGGAGAGGTTGTAAAGAATTGTGTGCTGTAAGATGCAGCACACATGTGTTTTGGCAATGAGACAAGGCAGTTGCAAGGTGTTACTTCAAGAAACACCACCATGATGTAACCCCACTAATGGTATTGACTGACTTTCTAGTGTCTGATATCTTGGTCTTGTTGGTAGGGTTTGTTTGACACAATCATTAGAAATGTCTTCCATCCTATGTGCTGCATATGTACATGTAGGTATTTAGCCCTGGTGATTGACATATGTCCAGGTTGTGAAAGTGATGTTAGAATGGTGCAACTTGCTTCATGTGCAATGTGTGTTAACATGCATTGAGTGTGCCCTGTGTTCCTTCCCCTTCTTGCACTTGACAAGTTAGCATTGATTTCCCCCATGCAACTGCATTTGTGGTGTTTCCTGGTAGTCTGTGCTGCCTTGTCCTGTGATTCCAGTGACCAGTTCCTCCGGGATGACCGTTGCAACCATCGCCTCCATGTCGTCCAGGTCCTCTTGTGGTGCTGGACTATCACCTCCAGTTTACAGTGCAGCCTTTCTGTTCCGTGCCATTTTCTCATTTGTCCTTCACTTGCAGTCATGCTAGCTTTCCTTGCACTCAGTTACGGTTCTCCTCACCTCTGCCATATTGTTGATCTTGTCAACTAAGTGCAGCCAGATTGCCTCTCTCCTGCCAACTGGCAATTTGGAGGTGATGAAGAGTTGATATTGGTGCTCCCTCACCTCTCTCACAAGTATGTCATGCTCCTCTGCACTAAAACAACACTTTCTCTTTTTCTTCTCCCTCACCTGGGGCTTGTGTGTGTCCTCCTGGCTGGTTCCTGGTTGAATGGGGTCACCCCAGGGTCTCTCCTGGTTTTCTGGGTCCATTTTGCTTACCCTTTGCTCTGTTTTTTGCATTAGCATCTGAAGTTGACGCTAATGTGCTTAGAAATGGTGCATATCCGCTTTGCGACAAATTTACGTGCCGTAAAAAAAGGTTAGAGTCATTTTGGCATTGTTAATGTCATTTTGCCTTGCGACAAGGCGTGATGGTTAATGTAAAAATATTTTACTCTATCCAGTTTCAGCACCGTCTTGTGACATGGTATAAATTTGACACCCAGACAGCACTAAAAATTGGCGCTAGCCAGTGCTAAGCTTTTTATACACAAAACTGCATTTGTGCAGTTGTTTGTCAAAAAGTATCAATCTGGGCCTAAGTTTGAATGTGGAAAGCTTTACAGTGACTTTATTCACCAACTTCCTGATGACAACAACCCTTGCAGCCTTGCTCCACTAAACTTGACCTTCGCTAAACATTTTCTTAAAACTTTCTTCCAAATCTGAAGGGAAGTACCAACTGGGCCCAATCTGCTCTTTGTGCCGACCCAAGCTCCATCGCAGTTGGCAATAAATTTCAACATTGTCTCGTGTGATTAGATGTCAGCGGTTGGCACTTTCATCTTTTAGGCACTAGTTTTTACCCTAAATTTAAAAAATCATAATTCTAGTTCCCTTAAAATTTGCTCTATTTTTCTAAATCAGTGTGGTAGCTTGGTACAAAACCAGTCAAGCTTTACTTAGAGGCAATGTGTAAAATATTTTCACAGCACACAAACTAAAGTCAAAACACAACACAAGACAAATCTCAAACCAATTTAGAAAAATAGAGTAAAATTTCAATCAATACAATTACACTAACACAAATTAAATCCAATCAGTAGAACTAGATTTATGATTTTTTTCAACTATTTAGTGCACAATAGCACCTTAGAAGATCAATGTGCTTGCTGCAGCCATCTGGTCACTCGAGCTGCAGGCTGTAGTTGATAAGGGCTGCACGAAGCTGAATACATTCGTCAAAAGGTATCACTGAAAAGGATTTGCTTCTGCAGAAAAGAACTTAGCAGGAGCTACTGTGAAGTCAGGCTGTCTGGCAATGCACCATGGGAAGTTAGGATGACAGGCAGGTCCTGGTTTTCCATTGGTTCTCAGGGCACTTTTTGGTGAAAACTTTTCTAAGCCCCAAGTTTTATAGTCATGCATGAGTAGGACCTCTAACACCACTTCCAAGGTCCCTAGACTTGGGGTACTATTTGGGGGTTAGAATTCCAGCAGATACCAGGTGCAGGGTTCAAGGCTTCAGGAGCTTGTTCTGTAGCTCACATAGGTGGCCAGACAACTATCCCTTGGAGCCACATCGGGTGGCCCTGGGTTAAAGGAGATGGGCAGGTTCTTCTTCATGCAGGAAAGGCATACCTTCAAGCAGCCAGGCAGTCCTATGGTAGCATCAGGGCAGTTCTCTGGGGCCGGGCAATTCTTCTAAAATCTTCCATATATCCAGTAGTATATTGGAGAAATGTTCTGAGGGTCCAATATTTATACAAAGTGCCAAACTTGAATTGGCGGGTTTCCCTAGACTAACCCCACTTCTGGATCTAGAACGTTCTTCCCTTCACCTCTCAAGGCTCTAGGAAGTCTGAGGTGACAAAAGACTAGTGTCATATTCTTTTGTGTGAGCTGGAGGCAAGCCCTTTGAAGTGTAGGTTGGACATAGTAGGGTTCTTACCCCAGCCATCTTGGCAGGATGGCCCATCCTGCCAACACCGAATACTCTTTTGTCTCACTGCCTGAGGGGAATACACAAAGCCCAACAGCAAAACTATTCACCATCATGTGACCCTGGACTCTGGCAGTGGCACAAATGATTAGGACAGGAAAAAGAGGTATATTTAGAATCGCAAGCTAAATTCTGACTTTACCAATAGAGGAGTTTAAAGTATAATTTGAGTCTAAACATCACATTTCTAACTGAAGTATCCCAGTGTTATCCAGTTAGAGAGCTAGGCTGCATAATAGTGAAAAACTGATTTAGAAGTGTTTTACTACCAGTGTGTGCAAAACTTAAACCCAAATGACCTATGTTTTAAATACCATGCACCCTGCCCTACGAGCATTTAATGTACACCTTAAGGGTATATTTTAGTTTGCCTGGTCGAAATGGCAGTCTAAAACTGTACTAAAAGGCTGCAATGGCAGACTGAAGACATGTTTTAAATGCTATTTTAGTATGTGGTACAGTGAGTGCTGCAGGCCTACCCACAACATTTAATTTACAGGCCCTTGGTACCATATAGCACCAAATACTAGGGACTTATAAGTAAATCATAGGTGCCAATCAGGTGTAGGTCAGGTATACCAGTTTTACGGAGAGAGCACTCGCACTCTAGCAATGGTTAGCAGTGGTAAAGTGCACAGAGTAAATAACAAATATAATTCAGAAAACAGGAGGGGTAAAGACAAAGGGGGTCATTCTGGCCTTGGCGGTAAAAGGCCTATACCGCCGGTCAGAACTCCACCATACTACCGCCGCGGCCGCGGTAAACCGCCACGGTCATTCTGACCACCAACTGTGAATCCGCCAAAAACCCGACATCCAAGGAAGGCCGCCTCATCAGCGGGCCGCGGAAAACTGGAGATGACCAAACCTCCACCGCCACGCCAACACAAACACGCCCATGCCATTCTGACCCATGAATCCACGCGGCGGTCTTTCAACCGCGGTATTCCATTGGCGGTACACACCGCCGCGCTCAAAATACACACACAGCTCCAAAACACTGCTACATTGGACAATTTGAAATACACACACCTGACACACATACCAACAACACTCCCACACATCCATACAACTATAAAACACACACCCACATCACCCACAAACCCCTACGACCGAAGATCAGAGACGAAGGAGAGAGAGACACATCACAGAATAGAGAGCTACATCACACAGAGGCACACTACACCATCACACACACCACATAGAAGCACAAAGCACCACACACCAACACACTCATCACCATATACACCACCCCACACCTCATCCACACCACCCCATGGCACCCCAAAGGCACCCACGCTTTTCGGACCAAGAACTCCGGGTCATGGTTGAGGAAATCATAAGAGTTGAACCCCAGCTCTTCGGCTCACAGGTGCAGCACACCACTATAGCCAGGAAGGCGGAGCTATGGCAGCGGATCGTGGACAGGGTCAACGCGGTTGGACAGCATCCCAGAAATCGAGACGACATCCGCAAACGCTGGAACGACTTAAGGGGAAAGGTGCGCTCGATGGTCTCGCGACACAACATCGCAGTGCAGAAGACTGGCGGGGGACCCCCACCCACTCTACCCGAATTCACAGCATGGGAGCAAGAGGTACTAAACATCCTGCATCCTGATGGCCTCGCTGGAGTACACGGAGGAATGGACTCTGGTAAGTACAATCTCAACTACTTCACCCCCCCCCAGCATGCTAACCCCCACCACCACCCTCACCCCCAACCCCCCATCACACATCCTCCCTGAGAATGTCTCTCCAGCACAACCCACCCAACACCAACCCCTGCATGCCACCACAAACTATGGACACCCATCACCTAAGCATGACCACTGCACATACCCCCCCCCCCAAAACACCCCCACAACACCTCCCCCAAGGGAATGACAGCACTGGGGGACAAGGGCACCCATAAATGGCACGCAATAGCACACACAGAAACAATAACCATACTCTCTTACCCCATGCAGGACCCGAACGCCAACACACCGGCCAGGAGGGTCCAGAAATGTCCATCCCCCCCCGGAAGAGGCCCCCAGTGATGACAGCAGCTCTGTCGACCTGGAACCTGATGACCAGCCCGGACCATCGGGGACCTCTGGACAGTCGGTTCCCCACACACAGGCCACAGCAGACCCAACCCCCTCTGGGACCAACAGCACAGCTCCCACCCAGCGGGCCCATGCCTCTGTCTCTAGGACAGGTCAATCAGCGGTGTGTCTGCCACTACAGGGCACCCAGGCTAACCCACCACCCCAACAACAACAGGGACCTGGGGGCAGTGGTAGTGGGCACACCGTCCAGGGGACAGAGGCCGGGGGAAACAGGGCAACTCGGAGGGCTGCTGTGTGACAGGGGGGGGAGGAGAGGCCCAGGGAACCCACTCTCCAAGAGGCCCTCACCACCATCATGGCAGCCTACCACCACTCTCAAGAGACGATGGCGACGGTACTGGCCAGGTTCCAGGAGATCCAGGCACAGCAGGAGGAACGCTACATGGGGTTCACCAATCAACTCACCAACATCTCTACCGCTATGGGGAGCATAGTCCAGGCCCTCAACCGGATAGAAGACACGTTGCGGGACCATGTGGCACCACACAGGGCCCCTGTCACTAGCCCGGACCAGGAACAGCCTACCACCTCCGCCGGCGCTAGTGGACAGGAGGCCCCACCACAACGACAGGCCACCAGAACCCCACCTCCTGCTGAAGAACAACCACCCCGCAAGAGGAGCCTGAGATCAAAAAAATCGACAGAGTAGGATGTCAAGACCCCCGCCAGCATGAGATACCCCCTGAAGTCATCCCACTGTCCCACATTGCCACCCTGTCCAACCTTGAACTGCCCCTGCTCCATCCTTCCACAGGCATATGGACAATGCACCTGTGAGACTGAGAACTGGACTCTGCCATGGCCATTACTCCACCCCCACCCATCACCGTGTTTATATCATGTACCATTATCTAGCACAAAAAATAAATCACTCAATGCACTGAAATCAAACAGGAGTCAGGCTGTATTATTTACAAATGTATAACACATTACCGATCAATTATGTTCTGTTAACTTTGTGCTGAACACATACCGAGATCAATAAGCATTAGTCCATGGGCTAACCAAGCAGAAGTCACGCAGTGGGTCATACAGCACTGAAAAGGGAAGGGAAAATCAAACATCAGTTTAAAAGAACTGGGGGGTCATAGACAAAGTTGAGAAGCAGGAGGCTTTCAGGAAAAGTAAAATGACGTGGGTGATTCTTACCTGTGTGCTACTGAAAATACTGTTGGATAACTCTGTCCCTGTTGTCTGTGTCGTCCTCTGAGTCTTCCTCCTCTTCACTCTCCGCAGGCTCCACAGCTGCTTCAACACCACCATCTGGACCATCCTCCTGCAGGAAAGGCACCTGACGTCGCAATGCCAGATTGTGAAGCATACAGCAGGCCACGATGATCTGGCACACCTTCTTTGGTGAGAACATCAGGGATCCCCCTGTCATATGCAGGCACCTAAACCTGGCCTTCAGGAGGCCAAAGGTCCTTTCTATGATCCTCCTAGTTCGCCCATGGGCCTCATTGTACCGTTCCTCAGCCCTCGTCCGGGGATTCCTCACTGGGGTCAATAGCCAAGGCAGGTTGGGGTCACCTATTAGCCACACACGTTGTCTCTGTAGCTGTTCCATCACATAAGGGATGCTGCTATTACGCATCACATACGCGTCATGCACTGACCCAGGGAACATGGCATTCACATGGGAGATGTACTGGTCAGCCAAACAGACCACCCGGACGTTCATAGAATGGTAACTTTTCCTGTTTCTGTACACCTGCTCATCGTCTTTTGGGGGGACTAAGGCTACATGGGTCCCATCAATGGCACCAATGATGTTGGGAATATGTCCAAGGGCATAAAAATCACCCTTCACAGTGGCCAAATCAACCTCCTCAGGGAATATAATGTATCTCCGCATGTGTTTCGTCAGGGCAGACAACACTCTAGACAAAACTTTTGAAAACATAGGCTGAGACATTCCAGATGACATGGCCACTGTTGTCTGGAATGAGCCACTTGCAAGAAAATGGAGGACTGACAGAACCTGCACCAGAGGGGGAATTCCTGTGGGTTGGCGGATGGGGGACATCAGGGCTGGCTCCAGCTGGGCACACAGTTCATGGATAGTGGCACGGTCAAGTCGGTATCGTAGTATGATGTGGCGTTCTTCCATTGTCGACAGGTCCACCAGCGGTCGGTACACGCGAGGATTCATCCTTCTCCTCGCAAGTCCCAGCGGACGGTGCCTAGGAATGACAACATGGAGCACAGAGTCAAGCTAATCACTGGTACGTTCACCACAGCTTGCATAGCACACGGTTATCAATGTTTTGAAAGGCGTGTATGTGTGGCAATGCAAGGCCTAGGCCTGTGTGTCGCAGTAGAAATTATGCCATGTGGGCCCTTGAAATGGCGGCTGCCTGACCTGTGAAGTGGGACAATGGGATGTGAGGTCAATGCGCTGGCGGAGCACACCGTGGCGGTAGGCGGTCGAAGACCACTACACGGAGCCGCATTGGTTAACATTGAAGCCTATGGGTTTCAGGAGCCAATGACGAGGTGCGCCGGCGGTAGCGGTACGCACCGCCGCGGTAGGCACCGCCGCGGGCGTGACCGCCATTTTCTATCTGCCTAATCACTCGAGACCTGATCATCCACAGGAGAGGACCTATACTGCAAGTGCTGCTGTGACCTCGGTCTGGAAGTGACAATGGCTGCTGCGACTGGGGAAAGGGACCCTGCCTTCACGTCTGAAGAGTTGGAGAAGCTCGTGGATGGGGTCCTCCCCCAGTATGCGTTACTCTACGGTCCTCCAGACCAACAGGTAAGTACACCGGGTGCACATGGAATGGGCGATGCCTGTGTGGAGTGGGGTGGATGTAAGTTGGTGGGGTGGGGGGCGAATGAGGAGTGCAACGCACGACAGATGAGAGCATGTGCCATATGGCAAGGTTGGGGAGAGGGGGCCAATCACATCTAACATGCAGTAAGTTGATGAATGTTTCCTTCCCACCCTGTACATGTCACATAGGTCAGCGCCCATCAGAAAGTCGAGATTTGGCGTGCCATCGCCAAGGAAGTCCGGGCCCAGGGGGTCCACGTCAGACGGGGCAGCCACTGCCGCAAGAGGTGGGAGGACATCCGCCGCGGAACCAGGAAGACCGCCGAGTCACTGCTGGGGATGGCCTCCCAACCTAGGAGGGGTGCCAGTCGTACCCTGACCCCCCTGATGTCCCGGATCCTGGCGGTGGCCTACCCTGATTTGGATGGGCGCTTGAGAGCATCACAGCAGACACAAGGGGGTGAGTATCAGCACATTCTGCTATCTTTCTGCGCAGTGGAGGCGTCTGGGTGGGGGAGGAGGGTTGTGGGTGACATTAGGCCAGGGCGCTTTCTGTAGTGTAGTCCTCTCCCTTAGGCATGGCCCTGTGCTCCCGGCCCCCACCTCTGTAGGGTGACAAGTACAGCTATTGATGGTCCAGCCTCACACATGTGCGCGTTTGTCGTCTCTTGACCTGTTGTCTTAGTCAGAAGTACTGAGTAGTGTACCCCGAATGCACGGCTTAGTGCATGAGGCTCCTGTGTCTGTCCTCTCCGCCAACCGTGTTGACATTGCATGCACTCAACCTGGTCTTCTTTTTTCTCCCCCCACCCTTCTTCTTCATCTTCTTGTGCATGTGTGCATTAGCATCATCAGGCGGAGGAGATTTGGCATCGGAGCACGAGGGAGCTGCAAGTCACAAGGCCCCGGTGGGCCCAGGAACAGACACCGAGGGCACCAGTGATCCGGAGGGCGAGGGGAGCACCACAACGGGGACCGGTGGTGAGAGCAGCGACACAGACACGTCCTCGGATGGGTGCTCCCTAGCGGTGGCGGCAACATCCGGGCCCCCCGCCTCTACAGGTACAGCCGCCACCCAGCGCACCAGCCCCGCCCTCCCTGCAGCTCCTCAGCCTACGCTCCGTGCCCGCTCGCCCAGGAAGGCGGGCGTCTCCTTCGCCCCAGGCACCTCAGCCCCTGCCCCTGTCACCCCTGCTGCCCTCAGTGCGGAGCTCATTGACCTTGTGAGGACACTCATTGTTGGGCAGACTACCCTTTTGAATGCCATCCAGGGGGTAGAAAGGGAGGTGCATCGGAGCAATGCCTACCTGGAGGGCATTCATTCGGGTCAGGCTGCCCATCAACGATCGTTCACTGCTCTGGCCTCAGCACTGACGGCAGCCATTGTCCCTGTTTCCAGCCTCCCTCTTCTGACTGCCTCCAGCCTGTCTCTGTCTCCTGTTCCTCAGCCTATCCCATCCACACCATCTGACCAGCCTGCACACACCTCAACACCCAAGGGCAGCTCATCCAGACACAAGCACCACAGATCCCACAAACACTCACCCAAGCAACACCCAGATGCAGACATTCCAACAGTCACTGCCACCCCTGTGTCCCCCTCCTCCTCGTCTCCCTCCTCCCTCCTCCCTCCCTGTGACGTCTACACTCACACCTGCATGCACACCAACATCAGCCAGTGCTTCCATCACCACCACACCCTCCTGTACAGTCCGTACGCGTGCAGTCACCACCCCCACTGCCATTTACACGTCCCCTGTGTCCTCCCCCACTGTGTCTGTCACCCCCTCTTCCAAGACACACAAAAGCAGGCAGCCACCCACCCAACAGACATCCACCTCACGACAGCCTACAGCACCAGCACCTTCACCCAATGACAGCACACCTGACTCTCCTACAACCACATCCTCTTCCTCCACTCCCATCACCACTTCTCCTACCCTTTACCTTGGCCCTAAAAAACTTTTCCTGGCTAATCTTGACCTCTTTCCCTCCGATGACCTACCCCCTCCATCTGCAAAGAGTCCCAAGAGCACCACAGCCACCACCAGCCCAGCTTCGGGTGTCACTGTTGTGCATGGGTTCTGGAGTCCACCCTTTGCCAGCAGTGACACCTCAATCAGCAGCAAGGACACATCCAGCCCCCCCCCCTGGCAAGAGGACCAGGAAACACAAGGGCCGCCGTGCGAGGACTGACACGGCTGCCCCCAAGGAGCAAAGTTCGCCCACTTCACCAGCCACATCATCTAGGGGAGGCAAGGGCCCGAGAGCCCCATCTAAGGAGCGTAAGGGCAGCAGGGCGGAGAAGTCAGGCAGCAGGAGCGCGGAGCAGGTGGGCCCCACATGCCACATCCCAGCTGGAAAGGAGGACACCAAAGGGCCCAGGACTCCGTCCCCGAAGGGTCCAGAAGCATCACGGTCGGAGGGCGACTGAGCAGGGAGTCCAGGCCAGGTCTGGCTCCCTTGACCTACTGGATGTGCACCGCTGAACAGGGCCCGCCGTGCAGAAGAGCAGCGCTGAACAGGGCCCGCTGTGCAGAAGAGCACTGCTGAACAGGGCCCGCCGTGCAGAAGAGCACCACTGAACAGGGCCTGCCGTGCAGAAGAGCACCGCTGAACAGGGCCCGCCGTGCAGAAGAGGACCGCTCCGCTGGGCCCGCCGTGAAGATAGGCACCGCTGAACAGGGCCCGCCGTGCAGAAGAGGACCGCTCCGCTGGGCCCCGCCGTGAAGATAGGCACCGCTGAACAGGGCCCGCCGCGAAGATAGGCACCGCTGAACAGGGCCCGCCGTGCAGAAGAGCACCGCTGAACAGGGCCCGCCGTGCAGAAGAGGACCGCTCCGCTGGGCCCCGCCGTGAAGATAGGCACCGCTGAACAGGGCCTGCCGTGCAGAAGAGGACCGCTCCGCTGGGCCCCGGCGTGAAGATAGGCACCGCTGAACAGGGCCCGCAGTGAAGATAGGCACCGCTGAACAGGGCCCGCCGTGCAGAAGAGCACCGCTGAACAGGACCCGCCGTGCAGAAGAGCACTGCTGAACAGGGCCCGCCGTGCAGAAGAGCACCGCTGAACAGGGCCCGCCGTGCAGAAGAGGACCGCTCCGCTGGGCCCCGCCGTGAAGATAGGCACCGCTGAACAGGGCCCGCCGTGCAGAAGAGGACCGCTCCGCTGGGCCCTTCATCTCAAGCACCGCTCCGCTGGGCCCTTCATCTCAAGCACCGCTCCGCTGGGCCCCGCCGTCTCAAGCACCGCTCCGCTGGGCCCTTCATCTCAAGCACCGCTCCGCTGGGCCCTTCATCTCAAGCACCGCTCCGCTTGGCCCCGCCGTCTCAAGCACCGCTCCGCTGGTCCCTTCATCTCAAGCACCGCTCCGCTGGGCCCTTCCTGTCAAGCACCGCTCCGCTGGGCCCTTCATCTCAAGCACCGCTCCGCTGGGCACCGCCGTCTCAAGCACCGCTCCGCTGGGCCCTTCATCTCAAGCACCGCTCCGCTGGGCCCTTCCTGTCAAGCACCGCTCCGCTGGGCCCTTCATCTCAAGCACCGCTCCGCTGGGCACCGCCGTCTCAAGCACCGCTCCGCTGGGCCCTTAATCTCAAGCACCGCTCCGCTGGGCCCTTCATCTCAAGCACCGCTCCGCTGGGCCCTTCATCTCAAGCACCGCTCCGCTGGGCCCCGCCGTCTCAAGCACCGCTCCGCTGGGCCCTTCATCTCAAGCACCGCTTCGCTGGGCCCTTCCTGTCAAGCACCGCTCCGCTGGGCCCTTCATCTCAAGCACCGCTCCGCTGGGCACCGCCGTCTCAAGCACCGCTCCGCTGGGCCCCGCCGTCTCAAGCACCGCTCCGCTGGGCCCTTCATCTCAAGCACCGCTCCGCTGGGCCCTTCATCTCAAGCACCGCTCCGCTGGGCCCTTCATCTCAAGCACCGCTCCGCTGGGCCCCGCCGTCTCAAGCACCGCTCCGCTGGGCCCTTCATCTCAAGCACCGCTCCGCTGGGCCCTTCATCTCAAGCACCGCTCCGCTGGGCCCTTCATCTCAAGCACCGCTCCGCTGGGCACCGCCGTCTAAAGCACCGCTCCGCTGGGCCCCGCCGTCTCAAGCACCGCTCCGCTGGGCACCGCCGTCTCAAGCACCGCTCCGCTGGGCCCTTCCTGTCAAGCACTGTTTATGGTTCACTGTGCCCACCATGCCTCCTCCTTGAGCAGTGGAGACTGTCATCCACCAGATGGACTGTGGCTTTGCACTCCCCTGGATGGTACAGTGGGCAACCCACCCACTGTAGAGACTTGAGAGACTGTGGCTTTGCACTCCCCAGGATGGTGAAGTGGGCAACCCACCCACTGTAGAGACTTGAGAGACTGTGGCTTTGCACTCCCCAGGATGGTACAGTGGGCAACCCACCCACTGTAGAGGCTTGAGAGACTGTGGCTTTGCACTCCCCAGGATGGTACAGTGGGCAACCCCCCCACTGTAGAGACTTGAGAGACTGTGGCTTTGCACTCCCCAGGATGGTAAAGTGGGCAACCCACCCACTGTAGAGACTTGAGAGACTGTGGCTTTGCACTCCCCAGGATACATCAATGGGCATGGTGGCCCCTTCGTGGATCTGGCGTCGTGGACTCATGTGGCTGTGGTGCCTCCCCCTTCCCTTCCCCCTGAGGTGCCTGTAGTTTTTTCATCAGATGCCCCTGCAGTGTTCTCTCCAAAGGACTCAGGTGTCCTGTGTGGGCTTTGCCCTTGTGTCACTACACTGTAGCCCACGGACTGTTCCATTTAACTTTGATGTACAGGACTAATTGCCTCGGTTCTCCATGGCAGTGTATATAGTATCATTTTGTTATGGATATTTTGCATAGTTGACCGCTCCATATCAGAGTCTATTTTTTATATAAAATTTTCGTCCCAATTTAATTCTGTCTTTGCATTTTTAAGGGGGGTTTGGGTGGTGTCACTGTGCATTGTTGCTCTGCATTAGTGTGTACATAGTTTGGGGGGGTGGGGGTCGCATATGTGTGTGCCGTAAGCTTCACTCCTCCCCCCTCCCGTGTGTCGTAGGTGCAGTACTCACCGTTGTCGTCTGCGCCGGCGTTCATACTCGTGGTAGATGAGAAGGTAGACGAGAGCAGGTAGGATGTTTAATTCGGGTTCCATGCTGTCCTCCTTCCTCGTGGAGTGTGTTTTGGTGCGCGTTTTCCCGTTCGTAGTCTGTTTCCACCGTGTTTTTATCGGCGGGGCTCCCGCCCCGGAAAAGGTGGCGGATTGGTGAGTTGTGATACTGTGGGCGGTACATTGTCTGCCGCCTGCCTATTGGCGGTGACCGCCACGCTGTTTGTCTGCACCGCCGCGGCGGTCGGAGTGTTAATGTGGCAGGCTGTGTTGGCGGTTCCCGCCAGGGTCAGAATTCCATTTTTTCGACCGCCGGCCTGTTGGCGGGTTGGCCGCCGCTTTATCACCGACCGCCAGGGTTAGAATCACCCCCTAAATCTTTGCGGTAAGGCCATGCCAAGGATGTCAGGCCTAACAGGCATTTATTACAGTGGTTAAAGTAATTTCCACATTCATCTAGGCATTGGCAGGACAATTCTAAGCTCATGCTCCATAATGAGGTTAAGTCTGCAGTTAAAATAACACATTGTGATTATTGAATAGGGCAGTTGTGTTGCAGAGTTAAAAGGTTTTGAATGCTTCTCTTCCACTTCCACTTCCAAGGCAGTTATTTGTTAGTTTTCACTTACTGGATGCAGAGTAATGCACTTGCTTGGAATTCTATAAGAACAGAATTATTGTTGATTGGTCAGCATAGCAAATTCTGTCCATCACTTTGTGAGCTAATGATCTGAGATGAAGCCTTCACCCGCTCACCAAATCCATACTCTGAGAATACCGAGTGGAGAGGATCACTTCCATCTTTGGTACATCAAATGACTATTCCTACATCTTACAATCAATCAATCAGTACTTTATTGATATAGAACTCGACTGAGGACGACACAACATTCAAACAAGTCACCTTTGTATTTATATTTCAGTTTCCATTTTGTATTTCTATATTTATATCTATTTGTACTTCTATTTCTATTTCAACTTCTACTAATTCCCTTAAGAAACTTAGGGCCAGATGTAGCAAAAATCTGGATTGCGACTCGCAAATTGCGAGTCAGACCGACTTGCAATTTGCGAGTCGCAATCCAGAATGTACGATGGTGTCCCTGACACCATCTGCGACTCGCAAGGGGGTCGCAAAGGCCCACCTCAGTAATATTAATGAGGTGGGTCGCAATTTGCGACCCCCTTGCGAGTGGTGGCACCCACAGGGATGATGGCCTGCTTGAGACAGCAGACCACCATGTCTGTGACTGCTTTTAAATAAAGCAGTTTTTTTTGTTTGTAATGCAGGCCATTTTCCTTAAAGGAAAATCAGATGCATTACAAAAATAAAAAATGAAACGTTTTTGTTTCATTTTTTTTAGAGCAGGCAGTGGTCCATAGGACCACTGCCTGCTCTGAATTTTTTTTTTTCATGCCATTCACAAAGGGGAAGGGGTTACCACCAGTGTGACACTGGTGGTAACTGCGATTGCTTTGCGACTGCATTCGCGGTCACAAAAAAATACAGCATCGCGTTGTGACTTGCAATTAGGAAGGGGAACACCCCTTCCTAATTGCGACTCGCAGTCCCGTTTTGCGAGTCGGTAACCAGGTTATCGACTCTCAAAACGGGGATTGGGCCTCGCGATGTGCTTTTTGCACGTTGCAAACAGTGAAATTCGCTGTTTGTGACGTGCAAAAAGGTTTGTACATCTGGCCCTTATTTCTTATCCTTTTCATACCTGTGGAAATGGTGTTATGGATACTAACTGAATCCTGGCTAGATGGCAGGTTAAGCTTTAATGTTAAAGAAACTGGATTATGATCACTTGTGCATACAGATCCTACCTGACAATCTAATACAGTAATTCTCTTGCTATCTGTTGTGAGGATATGATCAATGTTAGTGTTGCTGCCTTTTTCTCTAAAGGGGAAAAGCTGTGGGCCACTGCTAGAACTGCAATACTCCACAATTTTTAAAGTGTACTTCATTATTAGGTCTTTAAGCCCCAGTCCATGTGTACTATGACTTATATGTGCCAGGGACTACCCCCTCGTGTCTCTATAACCACATAGTCATTTTGAAATGTTAGGGCACAACTTAATATTAAAATAACCCAACTAAAGGTTAAAAGGGTCCTTACTGTGCCCATCACTGAACTGGTCCCAATATGTCTCTAATGCTTTAACCACCTCCACTCTTGAAGAATCAAACATGTTATTATAGAAATGTATTACTATGTTGGCCAATTTATTATCAATGGTAAATGAAATTAATTGATAATTTGGACAGGTTAAAAAGCATTCCTTAATCCTTGGTGCTGGTTCGTTGAAAGAAAAATTACCAAGTCCCACCACCGCTCTTCTCATTGTAGAGATGACAGCTACAGTGTTAAAAGACAAAAAAACATCTATTGCTATTTATGTGCTTGCCCAAGTCTCCAGTATATAAGCTATATGAGCAGACATAACATATTTATTCTAGTCTTCTGTGCCCTGTTTATTTGCAAGGCCAGCTATATTCCTTGAGGTGATTAGTGTCCCCTGGTACGCAGTATCTTACATTAAAAAAGCTGTGTGCAAGTGGTTCCCATTTCCTTGCAACTGACTAACCGAAGTGTCAGGGGCAGGCAGTCAGTCCTGGAGATCTAATTGTGACAGTATCTGCAATCTATTTGAGGTGGAAACTAGATGTGAGTGAGGTTTTGGCCCTACGGCCCCTAACCTTGTTGTCTATAAAAGAAACATAAAGGTAGGACCTCGACTGATATAGATAGTTAGCCTGAGAAGAAAATCCTAAATAGGATCTTTTTATTGACAGCCTCAGCTTTAAAATTAATAATGACACAGTCATTTTTATCTATATGCACCAAGTTTTTCACCCAACCTACCCTCCACACCAATTTGATTTGGGCATGTTATACCTCTTGGCACTCTATCCTCCCATTCGCCCAATAGACCACCTTATTCAGGAGCTGATTATGATCATCTCTGGCTCCCTGCTTCAAGATAGGCACACCGTTGAGAACCATTACATATGGAGCGGAGTGGAGGGGAAGCTGTAAGGTTGGCAATGGAGGGGGTTTCATATGGCGGGGAACCAAATGAGTAGAGAGGGCATCCAAACTCAGTGAGCAAACTACTCTCCCTCCTACCAGATTACAAGGGAGATTTGTAAATGAGCCTTGTGTTCCAACTATACTACTTAAAGGGTCTGCATCCTGTGAGCAACCCCCTATAAGTTGCTGACTGCTTGGTGATACTCAATTAGATCCCTGGGCCCCCAGAGGGGTGAGCCCTGACCATAACCTCCCCTACCATACTGTGGGTGTCACAACTTGAATGCTTCCTACTGCAGTAATCCCCAGTCTCTTCACACCACCTGGTTTCTTGCTTGTTCTAGATTGGCCAAGGTAGGGGCGACCCTTTCCAGTAGCCACGGTGTTGCTGATAATAAAACATCAAGCAGGCTGTAACCTCCAGAAGGAGTCCCAGAGGAAAAACAATCCAGCAGGGAAAACCCTCTAATCAAGGAACTCCTGGAAAATAAGAAAATAAAAAAATATTGAGGCACAAAAAATGACTGGAACAGAAACTGAAGTCAGGAGAAAAGGTAGAATCCAAATCACGGATACAGGAGCGAGAAGCAGAACCGGAACGGAACTGTGTGCAATGCAAGGCACAGAAGACAAACTGTGCTTATATACAGACAAGACAGGAAGGGACATGCAGGAAAGCAATGAAGACACCATCTTGGATTGGGAAGAACCACATTAGAGGTAAATGGAAAAAATAACCATAGTACAAGATAGGAAGCAAAGCATGCAGGGAAAGAATACAGACTTCTGGGAAAGAGAAAATACAGCCAAAGAAGAAACAAAAGAAAAAAGGGAAAAAAGAAGAGAAGAAGAAAAAACATCAACAAACTGGTAAGAAAAATTAAGGGGACAAAAAGTGGATGCCGCAAGAACCCGAGCCAAAAGAAAAGGTCTCAGGTCGCGTTGTAGCCCGAAAAACAGGTCACGGACTGAAAAGCGGCCTGTGGCAGAAACGGCTGTCCGAGACGCGGAACACTGATCTGACCGTAGCCCGCAAATGGGGCACCGCCGGTCTGCGCAGCGTCACAATGGGTCCAAAACATTTCCCCCTATGCCCACATAGGTGCCACTCATACACAAATCCCTCCCCAGCCCGGATTCCAAAATGAATAGGGTCTCTTTAAACTTCATTAGACGGTCTATAATGGTTTCTAAGCACATCCCTATAGACACCTTGGCCTGAGGGGTAGGGCCTATGGATACTCCTCTCCACCTGATGGTCATTAGCACTGCACATTGATCCAGCCTATACTCATAAGAGCATTTACATTTTGAGGTAAGTCCCCCCTCAGTTCTCTTCTTCTTCCCCCTTTGTATTTTATCTGTACTCCCTTTTATAGGGGCTTGGACCTCTGAGTTGACTCCATCCTCTTGTTCTCCCAAGAATGGGGCCAAGATTGAATTTAGGGGACCGAAAGTATCAGGGATGAACTGAGATGTGCCAGCTGGCTTATTGATTGGTGTTGGTGTTATATGACCATTGTGTAGAGCCGTAGAGCCGTAGAGCCATTAACGACTGAAGGGGAAGACAGAGATAAGCACCTTTCCACTAGTTTTTCTTTGCTGATCAGATTCACAGTGCACTGCAAAAAGCTGTACATGGTGGTCTGGGGAGCTGGAGCCCATGCAGATAAATAGCACCCCTGAGCAAACACTTTACTTTATTTAAATATGCCCCTAAGTAGGACTGCATCATATTTAAAATTGTTGAATAATAATGCCTTAGAACCTGGTAAGGGTGCCACTGTTTTTGCGGCCAATCCTAATTGATTATATGACCAGACCTGCAAAGGATCTCAACATATATCTGACGTACTTTCGTGTAAAATGGAAATTCTGAAAGAATTACACCTGAAAGTAATTCATGTATTAAGAACCATTTAGGCATTCCTTCAGACTAATGGAGTACTCTATAGCCCCTGTGTACATTTTCAGGACATGCTAAGAAATGTCTAGGTTACATTGTGGACTTATATACTAGAACCAGGTAATCAGTGTATAAATGTGAGTGGTCAATACGATCAAACCATATTGTAATAAATAATAAATCAAATTGATCGCTGCTTTAGTCACATCATTTTTTTTTAATCAACTCATGAATCGCTATATTATCAACTATGGAACATTTGGGCTAATTCCAGGTTTTTCACATAATATTCTTTGTTGAACCCAGTCTTGTATTTTTTCTAAGATGCTTTTTACAAATATTTCCCCACAAGCCAAGAAAAGCAATTTGCCTATCTGCTAAAGGGTCACTGTTTGAGCTTTTTTTTTTTAAACAGGAAGAATTATACTGCCACTCCATGATTTGGAGATATTACCAGTGCTGTAGTATAAGTCAGCTTTTAAAACCCTAATAAGATTCTGATATGGGCTTATTGCCTTCATATATATAATTATAAGATGTAATGGGTGATATGCTGAGCAAACAGAGATCCCATTTCCAGATCTGAGATGAGAGCTGGCCCTCTGCAAATGTGTACTATGGTTCTTTCTGTAAAGAGATGAAATATACAGCATTGATGCCTCCTTTGTAATGCTGACTGCAGGGAGTTTGTCCCTATAGAATACTGTCTTGTGATAATTTACCAAAAAGATCTTACATTTTTATCCAATGACGGCAGCAGATGAATCATGCCAAAGGCAATCAGATGATTGCAATTGTTGCATTGGAAGGCTGTGTTGCTTTCAAGATCTTATTATTTATTTGCTTTACCTGATCTCCAATACTATAGGATCCTGTAACTGGCTTCATATAATTTTGTTTATTTCCCTTGAGAACTTTGGGGCATATTTGCAAGGAGCATGAACTGCTGCAGCATTAGTTTTTTTGACGCAGCGGTAGCACATTCAGTGCTCCATATTTACAAAGTGACACATTAGGCATAATGCATCACTTATCTGGCCTGCAACATTTTTACCTGTGCTATAACTGGCTGCATCAGGTAATGCTAATCATATGCATTCCCCCTAAAAATCCCGCGCAGAACTGATGCATCCTCATCTACAAGTTTATGGGAAAGTGATGCATTATTGAGAAATGACGTGCAGAGTCCAAAATGCATAACAATGACTCATTGACACTGGTACATTACAGAACATACAGAAAGCACTTTGGCAAGTTTAACTACGCCATGGAGTTACTCATTCTGAAGCTAGGATCTCCAAGAAGATCACCACCACAGCTTCCACAGAGGCAGGGCAGGAGAAGGGGATGGGAATACCAGTAAAGGACTACCCTCATTGACTGCAGGGAGGAGGAGGTTATCACCTATTGCAGGCTCTGGAAGGAGTCCATTGTCCCGCTCCTGCACCAAGGCTGCAGACAACATCCCAGAGGTGCACCAACACCCCACTTCAGGCCAAGTTGTTGGCAGTACTCCACATGCTGGTGTCTGGCTCATTCCAAACTACCACAGGCAGAGTGGCAGGAATATATCAGTCATACTTTTCTTAATTCTTCCTCTCCATCCTTCGATGCCATCATAAGCCTCACACCCCAGTACCTCATGTTCCCCAGTGCACAGCAGAAACAACTTGAAAACACCAGGGCTTCTATGGCATTGCTGGATTCCCACAAGTGTTGGGGGCAATGGACTGCACCCATTGGCAACTGGTGTCTCCTGCTGCTACCTCCCACCTGTACAGCTATCAGAATCACACATATCCCATCAGCATGCAGGCAATAGTGGACCATCTGAGGATGTTCATCAGTATGCTGACAAAGTACCCTGGGAGTGCTCATGATGCATACATCTTCAGACATTCCATCATTAAGGAGCGCTTTCAGAATGGGAGAAGTTGGAATGGCCTATTGGTTCGTGAGTACATCCCAAGCACAAGACTTAGCTCATGACAGTAAATTAAGTTGGATAAGAGGGCCATATTTGTGGTGGGTGACGAGGACAATGCATAAGTAGTAGGTGTGGGCCTCATTCTTGCACATTACTAAATGACACATGTACAATACAACCCTCCAAGTCGCACATGTTAAGACCTGTTAAGCCACTGTGGGCCTCATGCGCAAGAGGCCTGCACCCCTAGAGCGTCTGCTTTTTTGATGGTCTGGTGGAGCAGGTCTCTCAATCATATCTATGAGACAATGCAAATTCACCCTGAGTGCCCTTGCATTGGCCTCATAGATATGCAATAAGGCAAGGCAGTGCAAACTGCTGCGTTGCCTTACTCTAGGTCAAGGATGTTTTCCATGTGCCGTACGGTGGGTTTCCCCATGCAACACAAATGGGATTTGGCACATTCCCAGATGTACAAGAACTTGGGAAACTGGAAATGTGTCAAAAATGTGCACCTTTCTCTGGAGGGAACATATTATCAGAAGGCAATTCTTTGGTTGGGCCTATTGTCGCAAAGAAAGATATTGTAAGGGCTTGGAAGGCGATGGAGGACCCGCATGTAGAAACGTGGGCTAATGGCATGGGTCATTGTATGGGAGCGGATTGTCTGATCTACTTGTCATGGGGCTGCCCCCAGAAGCACTTTAAGATCTGGTAGGACTGGGAAGAGTACAAAAGGACACAGATAGAGCCCTGCACAGATAGGCTGTGGGCTGATGGTGGGATAAAGGGATTACGTGAGGTGGGCAATCTTAATGTACACACGAGGTGACTAGGCCAGACTCTGTTATCATGTTGTCTGTAGTTCAGGCACAGTGTGTATTGTCATGATTTCCTGCCTTTTCTCTTTAGAGTAATGTGCTATTTATTTCATGTTGGTACTGCGCTCAACATGCAGCTTTTTCATTGGAAGCTGTAAAATCAATAACATTTTTTTTTTTAAAACATGTGTGCCTCTCCAATAAAGGTATAACAAGGAGAAATAACTTTATTTCTCCTCGTCATTTGCTCTTCCTATGTGTGATGAATTCTGCAGCACATGTATTAAGAGGGAAAAGCCTCCATTGATTGGTCTTGTGCAGGAAAGTGCCTCTTACTACATAAGAACAATTGAGCCTACAATGCAAACACACATGCACCATGGTGCAAGGTGCATGTGTTGGTGCTATCTGTGATCTTGCACATGCAGAAGAAACACCAGAGTACACACGCACAATGCCCATGCACCTGTACCCAAGTCCAGCAGACGTACACCTGAGAAAACCACTCACTCAACCTCCACTCCCATCCCTCCTCCCACATCCCGCCCCAACATCCCTAAGAAGCTTTTTCTTGCACATCTTGACCTCTTCCCCCCATCCTGCCTGTACGAGCATGGTCCCAATGACCCAGCACAGCACCTCAGCCAAATAGTCTGCCACTGCTCCCATCAAATCATCAGCTGCTGGCACAAAGGGGTCCCAGACTGTGACGGTTGCCACTCCTACTGTGAGCACACCTCCGCCTCAGAAAGGGAGGACGAGGGTGGTAAAACCAAGGGACATGAGACTGGGACAGTGGAGGCACCTCCTCGTCCTGGAGGCAAGGACACAAGTGACATGTCAAAGGCCAGGGGGACCCATCACAAGAGGGGACACATGGATCCCCCTCCACCACCAAAGATTGCCAAGGATCCCACTCCACCACCAAGGAAAGGGAAAGTTCCCACGCGACCACCAAAGAAAGGGAATGTTCCCACTCCACCACCAAAGAAAGGGAATGTTCCCACTCCACCACCAAAGAAAGGGAAGGTTCCCACTCTACCAACAAAGAGAGGCAAGAGGCCCCCTCCACCAGCAGAGGTCAAGGAGCCCCCACCTCAAGCAGAGGCAGCCAGGGTTACACCTCCACCAGCAGTGAGAAATGAGCCCTCACCTCCAGCAGATGCACAGCAGCCCTCGCCTCCAGCAGAGGCACAGCAGCACTGACCTTCAGCAAAGGCACAGCAGCACTCACCTTCAGCAGAGGCACAGCCGCCCTCACCTCCAGCAGAGGGCATGTAGGCCACCCTCCAGGGACTGTTGTGCAAGGAGTTCCCTCCAAAACCAGTGGGCATGTTTCCCACTTCAGAGACTGTGGCCTTAGACTCCCCACCAGAAACAATGGGGCAAGGAGCCCCTTCCAGAACCAGTGGGCATGTTCCCCACTTCAGAGACGGTGGCCTTAGACTCCCCACCAGAGACAATTGGGCAAGGAGCCCCCCTCCAGAACCAGTGGGCATGTGCCCCACTTCAGCTGAGGTGCCCCCACCCCTCCTTCCCCCTGAGGTGCCTACCCATTTCCAATATGATGCCCCTGGACAGTGGATTCCGGATTATGTCAGGAGTCAAGTTGGGCCTTGGACTGTGCCCATGTGGCCTGACCATTGGCCCATTCTGGACATTGACACCTGTATTTGCTGTCAAATAGACAATATGGTGGCTGTTGGCATCACATTACAGTGTTCGTTAATTCGCAATGTGGTCCTTATTTTAATTAGACGTGGGTCCTGTGATTTATTTTACTCTGTAACTGGTTCTGTGTATGATGTGTGTGTGAATGGTGTGTGTTGTGCGTTTATGTGTGTCACTCTCCTTTTCCTCCGCCCTCTGTCAAATAGACAATATGGTGGCTGTTGGCATCACATTAGAGTGTTCGTTAATTCTCAATGTGGTCCTTATTTTAATTAGACGTGGGTCCTGTGATTTATTTTACTCTGTAACTGGTTCTGTGTATGATGTGTGTGTGAATGGTGTGTGTTGTGCGTTTATGTGTGTCACTCTCCTTTTCCTCCGCCCTCCCTTGTGCTAGGTGGCTGTACTCAACATCGTCATCTTCGTCGACGTTGGTGTTCCAGGAAGGCAATGGCGTAGAAGAGCATCGGGAAGACTTGACGCTCCGGTTCCATGGCGGCGGCAGTCTCCTCTGTATCCCTGAAGGTGAGTCTTTTGTCTTCGCTGCAGTGTTTACGCCAGGCTTTTGATGGCGTTGGTACTGCCCCAGAAATCCTGGAGGTTTGCTATGTCATAATATGGTGGGCGGTACCTTGGCTTCCGCCTGCCTGTTGATGGCTACCGCCGTGGTCAGTGGTGTTAACGCCCTGGCGGTTGGTGTGGTACATTTGCTTACTATGGGAGGTCTCACCGCAATGGTCATAATTTGGTGGTATTTACCGCTAGCTGTTGGCCGTTTTTCCACCACTTTAACACACTCCGCCAATGTTGTAATAACAACCATAGATGTGTAATACTCAACTGTGCCAGTGCAAGATTGGCTACCTAGTACCAATGATGTCACACTTGCCCCACTAGGCAAAGATGCAACTTGACCAAGCATGGATGTATCTTACCATGTTGGTGTGTTGCACTCAGATACAAACAATGGGTTCACTCCTACGTCTACATTTATTTATTTGTGTGTGTAAAAACACAACACACAGAGTCAGAATATGAAACATTTGCCCAGACACAATGACTAAATGCAAGGTGAATCCAGCCAAGGTACCATGCACTGATGCATTCCAGGTCATAGTGGCATAATGTGTCAATAAATGCCCAAGTGGCCATTTTGTGTGAATACATACTCACATCCTAAGTTTAGATAGCTCCTCAATATATCAACATAATGTTTTGCATGCCAACAGCAAACAGTTACCTTCTTTGAATAAATCAGACTCATTTTGGCTACCCAAGCTGGCATCGTGATCACAAAAATATAGCCAAAGACTTGAGGCAAACACTAATGAGAATTGCCACTCTGCACATTCCACATATATCCTTCTAGACCCACGACCATACAGCAGAGGGGTGTGTACCACACCATAATATAGTTGTTCTTGGTTATGATCTCTGGTAACTGTTGGTATGCACATATCAACATGTGTCATATATGCCTACATGCCTAGCCACATCCATTGCAAATCTACCTGCACATAAGCCATCCATGTAGTTTATTTGCATGTTCTGTGTGTGCTGCAGAATGCAGAACACATGGAAACAGCACACCCAAGGAGAATTTAAAAGATTGCTCCTTGTTATGCCTTGTTATGCCTCTTCTAGGGATCTGTATGTTTTTTGGGCTGCCCTGGCTTTACTTGAGTCTGATAACCTGGGTCAGTGTCAAACTCCATTGGTGTTGCATGTGAACACCCATTGCAAGGTACATGCAACACTTCCTTGATGCAGTGCCAAGCAATGTAGTGCTTTAGGGTACTTTGCCTTACTCAATAATTATGAGGTCACACCAAGCCATGCATGGTGGCTTTTCATTGCACCATCAGTAGGAGGGAGAGCAGTGTGCCCCCAACATTGAAAAAAGTGACTCTCCTGCGGGGCAGGACTCTTGTATATGAGCCCCCTGGTGTCACCCACTTCACTCACAGCTATATTTCATACCATTCCGTGTCATGTTTGCACCACTGTTGCTCATCCATGACACAAAATCCCAATAGAGAATTGTGTGGGCCTAGAGATAAATGTAATGCAGGTCAGTGGTTCGTGCTGCATTGCATTACATTTAATTCTGGAAGGTGTTCCTTGGAGGGAAAATTGGGTGTTCTCATGCATCCACCCATGGATTTCATGCAATCCTAGATGTACAAGTGATTGTGCGCCAGGGATTGCATGATTTCCCCATGCCTCAAGGAGGATGGAGTATTGAGGAGAGAATTATTTTGAGAACTTGTTATTTCCTCTAGCTACGTGTGCTGCATTCTGCAGCACACATAGAAAGAGCATAAAACCTTGAGAGCTTGCTATTGTGCCGTAATGTATCCCTTCTTGTACAGAAACAATTCTCCTTGCAATGCCGGCACCCAAGCATCATGGTGCAAGGGTGCCTGTGTGGAGGCTGCCTGAAGTGCACCAGTGCAAGGAGAGAGCAGAAATGCTCTATATCTTAATTAATATGGGGCGGTTCTGGCCTCTCCCTTTCACGCAACAGAGCACATCTACTTGATTAGTCCATAGGCCCTTCACATGCCAGGCAATTTAAAATTGCTACTTTGTGTGTCCCAATATTCGCACCAGGAGCTGTATTATAGAAGTGCCACAGAGCCACAACAGTTGTTTGCACCTGCTTTTTGCACTCCGGGGGCACTTTAGAATTGTGCAGCCTCTAATGAAAAGGTGATAGTGCTGGGCCACTTATAGTGCCTACGCTATCACCAGAGGGAGTTCCTTCTTTTGCAGGAGGCATGGCTCCATGAAAATGAGGGAATCCCTTCGTCTCTGCATCTGCGCTGTATTATAGATGTCGGCACAGAGGCAAAGAAGATCCTAGGAGGTGCACTGACAGCAGCCCTCTGTAAGGGTGAAAGGGGGTCCTATGGCCCCACCAAGACATCCCCTTGAAGGTAGGTAGAGTCACTCACTGCACCCATCTGCAAGGGGATCTGTAATCCCCCATAACAGTGCAGACAGGTTGCTGCCTGCACAGTGCAACACAAAGTAGTTTTGCAAAAGCTGCTCCATTTTATACTTAAATGCGCTGCCTCCAGGGCAGCTCAAGCTTGCAGCAACCCTGGGGGGAGTGCATTTAGTGAAACAGGGTGCACTTTCTCAGTTTGAGCACAGCACACCTCTTGTAAGGTGTACAGTGGTGCAAACAGAGAAAGTGCACCCTGTGTGTGATAGGTCCCAAGTGATGCAAGAAGTCACACATATGTGCACTGTCAACATACACATGCAACACATGCAAAGACATCACGTATTTCACCTCAAATATTCACAGGCAATACATTGATCCCTATAATTGTTTACAGGCATTGCACAATACACTAAACTGTAAAACACACATTTGGCCCATTGCATAATTTTAAACAGATGCATTAGCATAATGCCTGAGTCTTTGCACCTGTCGTATCAGACGGATGTTACGCATTCAAGCCAATGCTTCTAAAATACAGCATTGTGCACTGTCAAGTCTTGTGTGAAAATCGTGCATTGCCTATTTTTCCATGGAAGCATAAAACAAATTGACACATTTGGTGAAAATATGATGCATCCTCCCAAGAAATGATGTGATGGCTCTGCCATGCTGCAAACCAGGAAGTGTGAAGTTACTTTCACTTTCCCTTACATTATTTTTGTCTGTGCTTGCTGGATGTTGTCCCTTGTGGGTCCTTGAAAGTGTGTAGCTTTTTTGGTCTTGTTGGAGTCTGTGCTGTTCCTGATATGTTCCTAAATTATTTTTTGTATATTGTAACTGTTATTTGTATTGTTTAGTCCAGTGTATTGCTGGGTGTCTGTCTTTCTAGGGTTCTATATTGTTAGGCGTAGTTGAGGGTTCTTAGGTAATGTATTGTTATTTGGGGAAATTGTTTTTCAGGGAGGGACATGTCTGAGAGAGGCAGAGGGCGCAACATGCCCGACCAGGAGTTTGGAGGGTTCATGTGGCTGATAACCCAATATCTCTCAAACATTATTGCCAGTGGTGGCCAGGTTATCCAGGGCTACCCAACCTAGGACAGGAAGATGCGATGGGAGAAGGTGCAGCAGCACATGGAAAGAATCTTTTTGACAGCATGATGCATCAATTCAAACATCGCTGGTCAGATGTGGGCAGCTGGGAATGTGGAAAAAAATATGGGGCAACCCAGTAAACCATGGGCCAGGGTAAAATGATTTTGAAAAGAAGAAAACGATCCCTGATGAACAAAGTGCCAACCTTGACTTTCACTGCAAAAATTCACCCACCCAATGGTAGAGTGCTTCCAAACTACTTGTATAAATACATTTTCCGTTCAATTCCTTAGTGTTAATTTTTTTGTGGAATATATAAATCCTTTCTTATTAGCAAAAGTAACATTAAGAACAGATTACACTGATATAGTCCAAAATAAATACAACATTCCTAAACTGAGGTGCTCCTACGAACTGATGGTGTGGTAAAAAAGTGAAAAGGGGAAATCATCTGTGAATATTTACAAATATATACACATAGAAATGTGGCTGATAACTCATTCAGTATTCACAATAATACAGCATCCATTGTTTGCATGTCTTAAATTTAGAACATTTTAAAAATACACTTCACAGTAAAATACTCTCAATGTTTTGACCCAAAGGGTAAATTAATTGCAAGCAGGTCATCATCACGAATACAATAGGAAGCACCCACAACACGTTACAAAGATCAATCTCCTCAGAAAACTAGTATCCTAACGCCGAGATCAGCTCGAACTGAATGCAACAACAGGCCGCAAATCCTTCAGCAGACTACAAGAAAAAGCCGGGACATATCGTAACCAGCCCAACAAAGCACTGATCTCATGAGCAGACAGGAGGTAAATTAGGTTGAACCTCCTTGATCCCGTTGAAGTTGAAGTGGGAGGAGCTGTTGGTAAGAACACCTATGCTGCGTGTTTATAGCTGTGTCTCCTTTGCTAATATATGAATTTTATCTAATGACTCTGAGAGTCACATCTGTTTTAGGGTCAGAATGCCATGCCTCCGCTGAACTATGTTGATAAGAAAAAAAATAATAAAACATTTTAAAAATACTGATATATATCTTTGTTCAGCTTTCTATGGCAGTTTGTGTATAGGTGTAGTTTCTGTTGTTTTTGTATGAAGATGTGTATTGGGCGGTTGATGTTTAACATGTCGTGTTATATGTGTAGAATAAGATAAGTTAAGGTACTTTTAGGATAAGGTATTGTAGTTTAGGTAGCATAGTTTAGTTTATTTGTTGTTTAGGTTAGAGAAGTAAGTTAGTGTAGTTTAGGTAGATCTAGGTAGAATTCTTACTGTTACAATTGCATTTAACATTAATCTTTTCAACATACACGTCTACCTCATAATTTACTGTGTAGGAGTCATCATATATGCTTAGGTTATGTTAATTACATGCAGTTGACTTTGCTAACAGTGTTTATAGACATGTGTGACTAAGTGAAAAACCTATGGAGAGGAATCGGTCAAGTTGGGAATGGAATCACATAAGGGATCTTCAAACATAGTTGTGCACTATAAGTGGCACTCTTGATGTGAATGGATAGACAGGCTGAAACAAGTATTCACATTATGTTGCTCTGTATGTGTAAATCATGTGATACGCATTGGAGGGCTAGTGATGTCAAACTATTGTCACCAATCAAGGAGATTCGGGGTCACACACTCATGCCAGTCTCTTACACACTCAGGGCCTGATTACGACCTTGGCGGAGAGGATTAGTCCATCCCAAAAGAGATGAACATCCCATTCGCCATTTTACAAGTTCCATAGGATATATATATATATCTGCCACGTTTGGGACAGAGTAATCACCTCAGCCAAGGTTGTAATCAGGCCCTGAGTCTTGTATTATTTGCTTGTCATAACAGTGTTGTTTTCTGGCTAGTAGCCACGGATGTACTCCCCATCAGTGTTGTGACTTCATTCACCATTAAAACTGGCTGCATGCAACTTGTTGCACTTCATGCTTGTGACTGTAGCTCCTTGCTAGTCTATGTACACTTAGGGTTCACCAAATATATTTCCCTCAACCCGTGTATCTTTCTTCATGGCTGCATTGCATACTTGTCCCTTTGTGGAGTAGTTGGTGTGTTTGACTCACACAATCCACTATCTTCTACTTAGTCCAGACTCCAACAGACATACAATACAGAGGTTTAACTCTGTGCATTAATTTACATGTACAAGCATTTGTAGGATCACAGGCAACAACCCCAAAAGTTTGTTTGAGTCATAGGATGTCCAGACAGAGTCCATGGGGGAGACACTGCATGTGACACATGGTGAAGAGGAATCTTTCTGTGAGGAAGAGAATTAACAAATTACCAATAGGGAAGATAGGCCACATTGACAGCCTACGAATGGGTGAGATCAACAGGTGTGACAGCAAATTGAGGACAGTACCAGTTGGGAAGAACACTGGCATGGTCATCAGCATTGGGCAAAAGAGGAACTGGCAATTTGGCACAAGGAAATGATACTGGGCAGTTTTACCTTGGAAAGTGGTGAATTCCACATCTTCATCCTCTAATGTGTGTGGTGCTTCCCACGAAGGGGGCACACACACATCAGGGTCTGAAGATGTGGATCTCCAGTGTGCAACAGCATGTCTCTGTGCCAACAGGTGAGGCAGCACTGCAGTGAGAAGGGCCTGCTGGTTTGCCAGCACAAACTCAAGGTTGCAGTGATAGGCATCCATTGCGGCAATGTATGTGTCTTGCTTCCGATCCACTCCAGGATGTTGCAGATTGCCTCCAGCTGTTTGGTAACCTTGTTGGTGCCACTTTGGCAGGGCAATTGTTCATGTCTTATCCTCATGACACCAGTGATGTCAGCTAAGGACTGTTTGAGTCCACAGAGTGGAGGGTAGGTGCCTCGTACAGCGGCTGAGGTGTCCTCATTAGGACTGAGGGACCTACGGACTATCTCTAGGGTGCCTGCCATGATCTATATACCCAACCACACCACATCTAGCATCTCCCGATAGACTCCTACCACACAACATTGAAATTATACTTGGGGGTCCCCTGAGTCCAGGGCTGGAGATGGGCTGGCAGGTGGTGTTGGTGGATCCTCTGGAGAGCCTGCAATGCTATCTGCCCTTCCCATAACTGGAGATGGTGTGTCAAAGGAGGCCAGGATTTGCCAGAGGATATCTTGGTCAAGGGTTGGCAGGCTGTCATTCTCAGCCAGATGGTCATCAAGGAGAGGCAGCTGCTCAGGAGGTGATGTCCATCTTTTGCAATGAGAGAGACTCTGGAGGCACTGGAGATAGTTTAGCTTTTAGTTTGCAGACCTGTTGCTCTTTGTACCTAGTCCCCTTTGACCTATTTATCATGCTCTGTTTTATTTGATTATTTTATTTTTTATTTTTTAGTACTACTTGCAGATGTGTGAATTTTAGAGAAATGTTTTCTTTTCCTAATCAGTGTCATTCCAAGAAAGCATCTTTATCAGTGATGTACATGGGTAGTGTCATCATGCTACTTTTGTCTTACGTTTACAACAAAAAATATGTGACCAAGACTGGTATTTGTTATCTAATTGCTGACACAAGTTTGCACAAACAATCTGATGTTTAGATACATTCGTGTGTCAGGATTCCTGCACAAACAATAACACGTGCCTTATAAAAACACCTCACAATACCAAGATCATTCAAGGGGGTTCCACCAGGATACACCATCGAGACTCCACACCTCTTTGCAGTAAATCTCAACCGTGTGTCTCTACGATTCTTGATCCGGAGACTAATGGGCCAATCTCAACCCAAGGTAAAGGGACTGAGGTGTTTCTCATGGACACTGTACTTGCAGATAAAGCTTATCATGCCCAGCTCTCACTTTAGGGTAGGGTTTAGGCCTTATTATTAGGAATTCCGGATTTCATGTTATCTCAATATGTTTTTTTTAAATATTTACCACCTTTATCCTCAACATTCTGCTTCTGTTATTTCTCATAGTCATACTGCTAGCAGCACATGCATTTTATTATAGATTGCAGTCTTTTCATTAAATATATTGAGAGCTGATCTGCATCTTTTTAATTGCCTGTGTGTGTAAGAGACTTATTTCTAAAGAGAGAAACAGTGTATGATACGTTACACCATGACTTCCCTGAGAGGTCTCCAGAGACCATGAGGTAGGCTGCCTGAAATCACCTTTACTACTTAGGGTTTGGGTGAGGTACTGCTAGAGATGCTGTAGGTTTGGACTGACAGTTTTCTAACTGATATAGGAGTGGCTCAGTCACCTACAAACAAAAGGGTTGCCACCCTAATCCAGCAATCTTGCTGAGAGGCGAGAGTGATTCATGACATGGAACCACGAACTATGGTGTTTAGGCACTAATTTTTTAATCGGCCTGATTACCTTTGTCTCACACACAGCAGGTACCCAAAGTACCAATTAAGGAGACCTCTCTGGTCTTTGGGACGATCCTCTTCAGCTAAATAGAGAGTCCCTATCTAAACTGTACATTGTTCAAGCTTGAACTTTCAAAAGGATTTCGCCCCATTCAGTGTTGCGTTCTGTTACCTATTACTGAGCAGCGTTAATGCCATAAAACTTCCGTAGAACTGCAGACAAGCAATATCACAGTATCTCCTAGCCCATGGCTTAACTGATGAGGGCGGAGAAGTAACATTTGTTGTAAAAGCAAATGGAGCATGCCAACCAGAAAGATTTTACTCTTAGATCACCTTTCCCAAAACAAATGCAAATACACACGCCTTTCACACATAAAGAGTAGCAAACTTACCACATCGATAACAAACTTATCAACGCCTCGAAATACCACTTTCTTATCAAGATCACCAAAAATGATTTAGTGTCGCCCTACCACATGTAATACAACCCATGAGATTAGATCCTGTAAGTAATGGCGGACCAACGTGGCCTATGTTTACCACATACACACCACATCCTGGCATACAGGCTATGCAAGTAGCCGACTTACGCACACTTTACAATGAGCTAGTAGCAATTTACAGATGACTAGTAGAGTTCGTTATGCAATCTGCCATGGACGTACCTCCACCATCACCCCAGCCCATTTTACAACCCCCTCCACTTATTTGCACAGGAATAAACACACTTCAATCACAAAACAATCTGGAGTCAGTAAGTGCTTTCACAATGTGTAATTGCAGTATCTATGGAATATAGCAATGGCAATTTACTTGTTCACATACCACCGTAACACAGCTCTAGGCCAGGAGTAAACATAGCAGAGGGCACAAAGTGGGACCCAGATCTGTGAAATGGAAAGTCAAAGTGACAAGTCAGTGTACATACACTGAGTGAAAATGACAGACTTATGCTAGCTCCAACAATAGTATGAGATGTGGGAAGCAGTGACATCGTCCTACCTGTGTCTCACTGGAAGTATTGCAAGATGGTGTTGTTTCGGTTATCAATATCCTCTTCTGCCTCCTCTTCTTCACTGTCCACAGGGTCCACAGCTGCCACAAGACCACCATCTGGCCCATCCTCCTGCAGAAAAGGCACCTGGCATCGCAAAGCCAGGTTGTGCAGCATACAGCAGGCCACGATTATCTGGCACACCTTCTTCGGTGAGTAGTATAGGGAGCCACCTGTCAGATGGAGGCACCGGAATCTGGCCTTCAGGAGGCCGAAGGTGTGTTCTATTATCCTCCTAGTTCACCCATTTGCCTCATTGTAGCGTTCCTCTGCCCTTGTCCTGGGATTCCTCACTGGGGTCAGTAGCCATGACAGATTGGGGTAACCAGAGTACAGCCACCTAGCACACAAGGGAGAGCGGAAGGAAAAAGAGAGGGACACACACACGAACGACACACACACCCCCAACACCATACACACAATCAGCTGCATTACAAAAACAATTTTACCACATAACTCAGATGAATAATGCAAAGACAAAACAATTTTGAAAAAGTGAATGTAATGAGATCAACACAGCATGAAAAATAAGTTAGTCAAGATAATATATATATATATACATATGCACAGAAAAAGGGACACAGTCCAGTCCACTATTTGCGTAGTCCACATGGCCACAGGCCAAAGTCCAAGGCCACACACGTCACCTGCTGCAACACGGAGAGAACACTGCAGGGGCATCAGTTGGTAAATAGGCAGGCACTTCAGGGGGATGGGGGAAGGGGGGCACCTCAGCTGAGAGATGTTACAAGACCACTGGTCCTGGAGGGGGCAACATGCCCTGTGCTTGGTCCTGTGGAGTGCAAGGTCACAGTCTCTCATGTGCGTGTCTCACCCACTGGCTCTGGAGGGGGCAACATGCCCTGTGCTCTTGGCCCTGGGGAGTGATGGGCCACAGTCTCTCGAGTAGGTTCTTGCCCACTGGTTCTGGAAGTGGCATCATGCCCTGTTCTTGATCCTGGGGAGTGTTATCCATGTGGGTGTCTTGCCCACTGGTTCTGAAGGGGGCATTGTGCCCTGTTCTTGATCCTGGGGAGTGTTGACCATGTGAGTGTCTTGCCCACTGGTTCTGGAAGGAGCATCGTGCCCTGTTCTTGATCCTGAGGAGTGTTGGCCATGTGGGTGTCTTGCCCACAAGGTTCTGGAGTGGGCATTGTGCCCTGTTCTTGATCCTGGGGAGTGCAAGGTCACAGTCTATCCGGTGGGTGTCATGCCCACTGGCTTTGCAGGGGCAGGCTGCACAGCAGCCCATGGAGGCAGGATTACATACCGTCCGCCGGCAATAACGGCTGCTCAGTGGTGATGCTGCTGCTGGTGGGGGGAGGCTCCTGCCCATCCCCGCAACCTCGGACGGATGTACACTGGTGGTGGTGCTGATGGTGGGGGGAGGCTCCTGCACATCCCCTGCAACCTCGGATGGCTGCTCAGTGGTGGTGCTGCTGCTGGGGGGGAGTCTCCTGCCCCACCCCTGCAACCTCGGATGGCTGCACACTGGTGGTGGTGCTCATGGTGGGGGGAGGCCCCTGCCAATCCCCAGCAACCTCAGAAGGCTGCTCAGTTGTGGTGCTGCTGCTGGGGAGGAGGGTCCTGCCCATCCCCTGCAAACTCGGATGGCTGCACAACCATGGTTGGTGGTGGGGGCTCCGTCACAGTTCCAGCCCGAGGCCCCTTGGTTTTCATGCTTGCTGGTGCAGACTCCTTGGTCTTCCTGGCAGCTGGGGCAGGCTCCTTTCTCTTCTTAGCAGCTGCTGCAAGCTCCATTGTCTTCCTGGCAGCTGGGGCAGGCTCCTTTACCTTCTTGTCTGCTGGTGCATGCTCCTTTGTCTTCCTGACAGCTGGGGCAGGCTCCTTTCCCTTCTTGCCTACTGGTACAGGCTCCTTGGTCTTTCTGGTAGATGGGGCAGGCTCCTTTCCCTTGAGGCTGCCTGGTGCAGGCTCCTTCTCCTTCAGGACATGTGGCCTGGGTACTTTTCCACCACAAGTTGGTGTGGTGACGACTAGCCCCGTGGACTGTGTGGCTGAGGTGCTTGACTGGGTTCTTCCTACCCTGTCCATACGTGCAGGATGGGGGGTTAGCGAAGAGGTCAATGGAGGATAGGAACAGTTTTTTAGGGATATTGGGGCGGGAAGAGGGAGAAGGAATGGGAGTGGAGGATGAGGGAGTGGTTGTTGGAGGTGTCTGTCTACTGCTTTTGGGTGCAGGTGCATGGGCTGTATGCTGTTGTGAGGTGGATGGCTGTTGGGTGTCTGAGTGCTTGCGTTTGTGTACCTTGGGGGGGACAGACACAGTGGGAGAGGGTACAGGGGACGTGTGCATGGCTGATGTGATGGTGTCTGCCAGTGGGGTGTGTGTTCTGCTTTGTGTGGTGATGCTGGTAGTGGATGATGATGTAGTGCATGCAGGTGTGAGTGTGGACGGAACTGGGTGGGAGGTGGTGGAGGAGGAGGAGGGGAGACAGTGGAAATAGTGGATGTTGGTGTGTCTGCATCTGGTGGTGTTTGTGTGAGTGTCTGTGGGATGAAGTGTGGAGCTTGTGTTTGCCTGTACCACTCTTGTGTGTTGTCTTCTGTGCATGCTTGTCTGCCTGTATGCTTGGGATGGGTTAGGGTTGAGGAGAATGGGCCTGCGCAGTGGAAGTTGGGGGGGGAGTGTACAAACAGGGACAATGGCTGCCATCAGAGAGGAGGCCAGAGCCTGGATCGTTCTCTGTTGGGCCACCAATCCAGTATGAATGCCTTCCAGGAATGTATTAGTTTGTTGCATCTGCCCTGCCATCCCCTGGATGGCATTCAAAATGGTTAACTGCCCTACAGAAATGAATCTCAGTCGGTCAATAACCTCCTCACTCAGGGCAGCAAGGCTAACTGGGGCAGGGCCTGAGGTGACTGGGGTGACAGAGATGCCCACCCTCCTGGGTGAGCGGGCACGGACAACTCACTGAGGGGCTACTGGGAGGGCAGTGCTGGTATGTGGGATGCCGGCTTTACCTATAGCTAGGACCACCACAACCAGGGAGCTTCCATCCGAGAAGGTATCTGTGTCAGAACAGTCCCCTCCAGTTTCCGCTGTGGTGCTCCCCTCTCCTTCCGTCCCACTGGTGCCTTCAGCGTCAGTGGACTCTGCCTCCTGGGTCTTGTGGGATGCAGCTCCCTCCATAGCCGGTGCCTCTATTCCTCTGCCAGATAATGCTAATGCACATAAGTACAGGATGACAAAACAAAAATGGGAGGAAGCGACAAACAAAGGATACACTTGGTCAATGGCTGCACCAACACCACCATTGGCGAACACAGCACCCTAACACACAGGGAACAGGCCTACGCAATATGCCATATACCCTTCTTTTGATGGGCGCTGACCTACTGAGGTTACCCCACTGGATCCCCCATCTTGTGCAAGTTCTGTCAGTACTCCTTTTCCTGGCAACTGGTTCTTTCCAAGTGACAGTGGGCTTGGCAGCAGGAATGTCACAGCCAATGTTCTCAATAGTGCTGACCAGAGTGTTGTCTGCCCTGATTAAACACATGTGCAGCTGCATTGTTTTCCCTCAGGTAGAAGATTTGGCCACAGTGAAGGCCGAGTTCTATGCAATGGAACATGTAACCAACATAATCGGGGAGATTGGTGGAACACATATTGCATTTGTCCCCCCTGCCAGAATGAACAAGTGTTCAGAAATCATACGAGTTTTCACTCTATAAATGAACTGATGGTGTGCTTGGCGGACCAGTACATCTCCCACGTCAATGCTAAGTATCCTGGGTCTGTGCATGATGCCTTTGTCCTGAGGAATAGCAGCATCCCAAATGTGATGTCCCAACTACAGAGGCACAGGGTGTAGCTAATAGGTGAGCCCTGGTTCCTACCCAGTATATGTTGGTGTATGGGTATGGTGTGGGCCATATGGGATAGTGTGTGGCTAAATATTGTCCCTCAATATTTCAGGTGACTCTGGTTACCCCAGCCTCTCATGGCGGCTGAACACTGTGAGGAATACCAAAGCAAGGGCTGAAGAACGTTATAATGAGTCCCATGGGCGAAGTAGAAGGATAATTAAAAGGACCTTTGGCCTTCTGAAGGCCAGGTTCCAGTGCCTCCATCTGACAAGTGGATCCCTGTGCTACTCACCAAAGAAGGTCTGCCAGATAGTGGTGGCATGCTGCATGTTGCATAACCTGGTCCTCAGACACCATGTCCCATTCCTGCAGGAGAAGGAGGCTGGAGATTCCCATGTTCCAGCAGTGGACCCTGTGGACAGTGAGGATGAGGAGGCAAAGGATGAGGATGTGGACAAAAGAACATCAGTGATCAGACAGTACTTCCAATGACACACAGGTAGGACAGTGTTATTTCACATTTCAATGACATTTGTTTGAATTTTGTGGCACTGGCGTGTTGTTATTTCTTACCTCTATGCTCACTTACTGTTTCCTCTGGCAATTCATTCTGCAGATGTTGGTGACCTCCCCTATACTCCTGGTGTGATCACTGCAGCCAGCTACAGGTCATTAATCTATGCTCATTTTCTGTACAGTTGTATTGCAATGTATGTACCTGTTTCAATGAATACATAATTGATATGCATGACATACTCCAAAGTTATATGTTTTTTCCAAGGGTGTTTATTGAATTGTCAAATTATAGAGTGGCAAGTGCAATGGGATGGGGTGATGATGGAGGAAAGTCCAGGGTATTGTTCCAGTCTGTTTGTAGCACAGGAGCATTGTCCAAGGGGATATAGGAAGGGTAGCAAAGGCAGTTCAAGGTGGACATGGTGACAGAGTGAGACACAAGGGTGACAATCAGGAGAGTCTCATTTCCTGGTGGGGATCTTAGCAAGTGTCTCTGTCTGGCTCCTGTCTGGATCGCAGGGAATGCTTGCAGGATAGTTCTCCTTCTGCAGGGGGACGGGTGCTGGTGGCCTGTGAGTTCTGTGGCAAGGCCTCCTGTTCACTAGCAGTGGCAGGGGTGGAAGGCTGTTCAGATGTCTGGCCAGCGGCAGGGGCCCGCTGTTGTGTGACTGCCTCCCTCATAATATTGGCCATGTCTGCTGGCACCCCTGCTATGGAGATCAGGGTGTGTTTGATGGCCTGCAAGTCCTCCCTGGTCTCCTGGTACTGTCCCTCCTGCAGCTGCTGTTTTCCTGCACATTATCCAGGATCTGGCCCATCATGTCCTGGGAATGTTGATAGGCTCCCAGGATCTCAGAGAGTGCCTCCTGGAAAGTCAGTTCCCTGAGCCTGTCCTCCCCCTGGCGCACAGCACTCCTCCCAGTTTCCTTGTTGGCCTGTGCCTCTGACCCCTGAACCGCGTGCCCACTGACACTGACCCCAGGTCCCTGATTCTCTTGGGGATGAGGTGTGGCCTGGGGTCCCTGTAGAGGTAGACACACTGCTGATTGACATGTCCTGGGGACAGAGGTATGGGTACACTGGGTGGGTGCTGTGGTGGTATTTCCTGATGGGGAAGGCTCTGTGGTGGTGTGTGACTGGGTCTAGGTAATCGGCTGTCCAGAGGTCCCTGATGGGCCAGGTAGGTGATCCAGATCCTGAAAAACAGAGTTGCTGTCATCACTGTGGGCCTCTTCAGTTGGGGGACTGGATATTGCTGGCACCTCCTCTCCGATGACATTGGCTAGGGTACCTGTGGGAATGTAAATGCTGTGTTATGGTTTCTGTGTTTGACATATTGTGAATCCGTGGCATGCCCTCTTCGGTTGTATTTGCCCTGGCAGCTTTTACTTGTGTACGTTTGTGTATGGTGGGATGTTTAGTTCTCTATAGTGTGCATGTTTAGTGATGAGTGTCCATGCAGGGCTGTGAGTGGCGTCTATGCATTGTTACAGCATGCAGGGCTTGGTACTGGGATGAGTGAGATGTGATGGTGGGGTGTGTGAGAAGTGGTGAAGCGATGGGAGAGAGGGTGAGAGTGGGGGTATGTGATGGCATGCAGGTAGGGGGGTAATAGTAGTAGAGTTGACTTACCAGAGTCCAGTCCTCCTCCTACTCTGGGCAGGCCCTCAGGATGTAGGATTGACAAGACTTGCTCCTCCCATGCTGTTAGTTGTGGGGCAGGAGTTGGGGGTCCACTGCCAATCCTCTGTACAGCGAGCTGGTGTCTTGCTGCAATGAAACGTACCTACCCCCATAGGTCTTTCCAACTCTTCCTGATGTAATCCCTAGTTCTTGGGTGCTGTCCCAGGGCGTTGACCCTGTCCACGATTCGCCACCATAGCTCCATCTTCCTAGCTATCGATATCTGCTGCACATGTGTTACAAACAGCTGTGGCTCTACCCTGATGGTTTCCTCCATCATGACCCTTAGCTCCTCCTCTGTGAAACGGGGGTGTCTTTGTGGTGCCATGGGTGTTGCAAGGGGTGTGTAGGTGTCAACACCAGGGCAGTGTGCGCTCGATCGGCTACTAGAATGCAAAAACCCAGCACTCTCAAAACAACGTAATTTATGCATTGTGCTGATATGTTGTTGTTTAACCTTTTGCATTGCAGAGTTTAATCCTGAAGACTTATTTTTAATTTGTTTACAAATACTGTTCATTTGCAATGTATTGCTGCAGGCTTTCTGAGTGTGTTAGGGTGTGGTCCCTTTCCAGGGCCTTCCAGAGACTTTCCCTGCAGCATGCCTGGGTGTGGTTGTGGGCTGGGCCAAGACTCTATAAAAGGGAGCCAGCCCAGTTCCAAGTGCTCACTATTCAGAGGTCCCGGTGCAGAGCAGCAGCTTCTTCCTGAGTTCCTGTCCCGGTGGCCTATTTGATCTTCCAGGCCTCTGCCCTTCTTTCTTCATTGGTGATCCTTGTTCTGGGCGGTAAGACGGTGGTTGGGCTGGCCTCCCAACGCGGTTATCGAGAACTTTCATATACTTGGCCTAATTCTTTAATGATTAACAGATTACTTTGCGCGCTACCATTTCTTGACATTTGCATGGTGGCTTGCGAATCGGCAAGACGCGCAATTAGTTTCATGCTGATTTGATCTTGTTATTCATTGCGCACTACCATTTCTTGACATTTGTATGGTGGCTTGCGAATCGGCAAGACGCGCGATTCGTTTCATGATGATTTTACTTTATTCATTGTGCGCTACCATTTCTTGAAATGTGCATGGTGGCTTAAGAATCGGCAAAAGACGCGCAATTCGTTTCATGGTGTTTTAATCTTGTTATTCATTGTGCGCTGTTATTTTTTGGCATTAACATCATGGCTTACGAATCGGCAAGACGCGCGATTCGTTTAATGGTGATTTAACCTTGATATTCATTGCGTGCTACCATTTCTTGACATTTTACATGGTGGCACTAGAATCGGCAAGACTCACGATTCTCTCTTTGAGCTTAGTTCATGTTGTTTATTGTATGCCATTTATTCTAAGACATTTATTAGGTAATATTTGAGTTGACAAGTTGTGTGATTTGTTTCCTGAATCCATATTGTGTTATTCATGGTGCACAATCCTTTTATGGTGTTTACTATATATATAAAAATCTACAATGTGCGCAATTCGTGTTGAAACATTTCAAGAGAACACAGAAGACCAGAGTTTCTAGATGCAATATTGCATGGTCTTAGTATGCATTCTCAAAAAAGGATTCATATGACTGGTTTAGAACTTATTCAGAATGACTAGGCTTAGAGTCATAGTCTAGTATTGATTTCATGAGATGTAATTTTCATATTGTGTGTTTTAACCTTTTTCTTACTACAGGTCTCCTTCCCAGCTGTTCCCTTCCAAATCCCCTCTTCCCCTCTTGAACTCTCTTAGCCTCTGTGATTTATCTATCAGAGTCTTGGAGCTGTTCAGTGGTGGATGTGTTGGGAACGTGCGCAGACCCCGAGGATCTGGTGACTCTGACAGTAGGCGAGGGTGTGTTGGGTAATGTTTTGGGTGTGTGATGTGGGGTGCGTGTGTGGTGTAAAGGTGTGAGTAGTGTGTGGCTCTGGTTGTGTCTGTGGTCTTTATGTCTGTCTGGTGGCAATGATTTGTAGTCGTTAAGGGTACATTTGAGCCCAACCCCCTGGTTCAAGAAATTTATCAGGAAGAGGACGCCTATTGGGGGATCCCACAGCTAGTTTCCAACAAACGGTCGAGATTGGGCAAAACAGCCCGTTTAGTGGCTGATATTACAATATCCTATGGCCTTCGAGCCTGTAATGGTCGCTCCTGCTCCGATGCAAATTTGCACCCCACTTTCAAACGATGAAGGACTAGAAGCCAGATTGATTATATACTCCTCGACATTAGACTGTGGAGCCATATGGTTGATATGCGAGTACAAGAGCATGAAGAGAGTGACCATGACCCATTGATTCTATCGACCAGAGGCTTATTCCCTTTACTTGAGACCCCCCATTCTAAGCCTTATGCCCATCAGCTAGTTTTATCAAATAATAGACGGAATTCAAAATGGGAGTTTGTTACTACATCCCCGAGCATCTTCCATTAATCTACAATCTGCTAGCCAACCAAATGGAGTGCATGCTGCATTACAATGAAGATGATGAGGGAGATAGGCTTTTAGCAGCCCATAGCAAACTGTTTGATTCCCTAAAACATCTCTTCACAAAAGAGATCTCCAGCAATACCAAGAAAAAGTGCAGGGCACAGTGGTTCAACAATTTATGTAGGGAAGCACAGCTCACTCTTCTGAAAGTTCTAAAAACAGGCCAAGTTGATTCTATTAGAATAGCTAGAAAAGATTATAAGAACGAATGTATCAAGGCTCGTAGAAGCTGGGAAGAGACTAGATGGGTAGCTATCTTGGAAACTGCTAAATCAAAAGATACCTCCAGGTTTTGGAAATTAATAGCAGAAAACTGTGGAGACTCTGCCTCTGTACCTGGCACATCAATTCTTCCTGCAACCTGGGTTGAGAATTTTGGCCAATTATACGCAGGTTCCCCTGTGGTATCTCTTAGGTTCCCCGATGCCCCAATATCCCAAGCCGCTACCCAGATCTCATTCACTTTAGCTGAAACTAACGCCGCTATTGATTCACTAAATTGGGGAAAGGCTCCCGGTCCTGATAAGATTCCGGGCGATTTATACAAGACAAGACCTGACATATGGGCTCCTTATCTTAATCGAATCTGCAACGCAATCGCAGCCGGAGCCCCCATCCCTCTCTCATGGAAAGGGGCCGAGATAGTCCCTATCTTTAAAAAAGGTTGCCCTAACATTCCAGCCAATTATCGTCCGATAAGTCTCCTGGATAATTTTCAAAAAATCTATGCCAAACATATTTTGTGCCACCTTGATGAATGGATCATGGAATCCAATGCCCTATCTAATCTACAAGCAGGGTTTAGACCTGCAGTGAGCACTATTGACCAAGTTTTAAGATTCCTGGCAATCAAGTGGAAGAATGTGGACTTGGGGGGGGGAAATCTGTATGTGGTCTTTATAGACCTAAGAGCTGCATTTGATCCGATCCCCAGGAACATGCTATGGTCAACACTCTCCAACATGGGGGTTCCTGCCGGTCTCTTGAGTCTTATCACCCGGCTTCACGATAACACCTACGGCCGAATCAAATGTGGCAAGGAGGGTGAGCTGACAGATCCTGTGGCCATCAACAGAGGAGTTCGGCAGGGGTGCGTTCTGGCCCCTACCCTTTTTTTGCTTTATATCACTAACTACATCCGTTATTTGGAGAATTGCACAAACGACTCCCCCAAATTGGCAGGGGAAAAAAATCCCATGTCTATTGTACGCGCACTTATTTTAAGTCAAAGAGGTGGGGCCCTAGTTCGTAGGTCCAGAAAGGTCTTGAGTTCCCCTTTGATTATAATTGCTGAGATCTATAATGTCCAAATCCGTGCGGCGGCCTTATATGGAGCTGAACTCTGGGAACTACACAGAAGACTGGATATTTTACAAACAAAAGAAAACAACTTCCTTAGACAGGTTTCCCGGTTAGGGGTAGGTACCCCAATGATTCCTCTCAGGCTCGATTTAGGGTTAAACAGTATTACAACCATAGCGGCCTTGAGACCGCTCTCTTATTGGATTCGCCTTTGGACAACTCCCGAACTAGAACCATATAGAGTGGCGGTGAGGGAACTTATAGCTACTCCACAGGGCCCGATTAGAATTCAATGGCTGCAGGAGATGAAATCTGCTTGGGCTAATATAGCTGATAAACTGATTCCCAATAACGCAAGACATCTCGTCAAAAGAAGATATTGGGAAAAAGTAAACGAAGATATACTGCGTCAAAATGGGCGGGGTAGGCTAACATCAGAATTTCTCCAAATTAAACACGAACCTTGGCCCGAGATTTTCATGAACGTCCCTATGCCATCCCATGCTTGTGCCCTTTATCTACAGCTTAGATATGGTTCCCTGCCTATTAATATCTATACGACCCACTGGTCATCCAGCGTCCCTTCGACTGATAGATGCACATCTTGTCCTCTTCATAAAGAAACAATCGAGCATATTCTGTTTTTCTGTCCCTCATACAAGAACCCTAGAGGAAAGTGGATTATCCCCCTCTGTAAAAATCTATTACTGTCGGATAGAGTCAATGCCACCAGAATATGCAAATATGAAACATCCACACTGGTTGCCTCCTCAGTTTCCAAATTTTTATCGGAGGCTTGGCGTATCCGTCGCAGGCTCATTTCTGTAGAGAGGCCCCAAGAGCTTTAGGCTGAGCCTTTGTCAGTTCACAGAAGGAGATCCCAATCAGACTTTTATTTTCTTCGTTCCTTCTTTCATCTCTTAATATATGATATGTATCCTACCATTTTTTTGATTTTATTAATTTATATGTGACATCTTTTTCTTATTTTAGCAAGAATTCTGGACCTTTTTAGGAGTAAATTGAGACCGCATAAGCAAATTTTAATTTTAATTGTAAGGATTTTACTGAAATATTTGATACGTTAGCTGTTTATCAGACTTTTATAGTATTTTGAATGATTGTTATTATGAATTATGATGAGTTATTGTGATTCCAATGGATTTATACAACCATGTAAAACTGTGTTTTTCTTTCAAATTTAATGGTCCAAATTTTTTGGACCGAATGTATTTAAATAAATAGTTGTGTGGGTGTGGTGTGTGTATGGGCGTCAGGTGTGTGTTGTTTGAATTGTCCAATGTAGTGTTGTTTTGTATGTGTGTGTCCATTTTGAGCGCGGCGGTATGTACCGCCAATGGTTTACCGCCGTTGAATGTCTGCCGTGGTGATTCATGGGTCCTAATGTGATGGGTCTAGTTCTGTTGGCAGAACGATGTGGGTTTTGATACTGCCAGTTTATCACTGACCTTTGGTGTGGCGGATTTGGGTATGTGGCTGAATACTGACAGATTGGTGTGTGTGTGTTATAATATAGTGAACAGATATCCGCGGTACCGACTACAAACCAGGCCATCCTCCTACATAAAACAATCTAAAAACATTCATGCGAGGTACATGATGTCAAAAGTGAAAAGAAAAGCAGGTCAAAAGACAGGCTGAATTAAAACGGAAATTTGGTGTTACAATTCATATGTAAAAAACAGTCAATTGTCAAATTTCAACAATAAGTTTGATCATGCATGAGGTCTTCGATGTCATCAAAAGAGACAGAGACCAAAAAGGACTCCACTTCTGCAGGTGTCAGAGTGACCAGCAGATTGACAGAAGGATCCATGGAGCAGAAGTGTGCAGAAGTCTCACAAGCAGAGGAACCTGCATAGACGGCATCATCATCTATCGCTTCAAATGGTGTTGGAGCAGCAAAATTCACATGTGGTGGCTCTTAAGTTGGCTTGTGAATCTACCGCCAAGGGGCATGATCATCAATGAACCCTCATCAAGAACATTACCAGTTCCTGGTCCACAGGAGGCACGGGCTTCACACACTGTAGGTGCCCATTCAAAACAGCACCAGATCCAATGGAATACAGGTTGCACACACCATAAGAAAAGTCTAAATGACAATGACCAATCACTCTCAACCTCCTCCAGCAAGGGAGCACCGAAGTGCTGGATCATGCGTTCACAACAAAACTGGGCTGGTGGAAGCTCCATTACTCCACTTTACTGAGATGAGACAGCCACTGTGAATCAAAAATAGCAGCAACAGAATTCTGCCAATTAACATCAAAGTTATTGGGAAATCGCCAAACACACTCAAAAAGAGCAGAAGTATTGCTGAAGGAATCACTCAAAACATGGTCTGGAAGGCATTAACAAAACCAGAACCAACAGTTTTAAAGTTGTGAACAATCCCCGTAGTGTCAGATGCATTGAATATTCTGGCCACCAATTCTCCAAAGTGTTGGGGAAATTGGTATTCAATAGGGACAGTATCTCAGCCGATGATCTTTCTATCTGGAGATTATACATCTCCTTGGCTGATGTCAGAGCTACTTGTTTTTGGAACAATAGTGCCTTTCGTCTGCTAAGCTTACCAAAATTCACATTTGAAGCAGCAATGTATGGCCATATTTCTGTTACTCTTATCTCCCATGTAGGGGGAATAGAAAATGGCTGGAACTCGTTACAATTTGAGAAACCAAAATTGCGTAAGCATTGCCAGGCTTCATACCGCAGAGGCTTTGATCATTCAGAACCACATAGCTTCCATTCAAAAGTATATGAAATACCGAAAGAAGGAAAAGGATAGGAGTACCCATCAGATAGCATGCTAAGTTTTTGACCTCAGCTTTGCAAAGACTGTGCAAGGACACTTGCTACAGTTCATTGAATGGCGGCTAACAGTCGTCTCACTTTCGTTTCCCCTAAAGAAAGACCTCTGTTTCATCATTCAAACAACTGAAATTGAAAGGCAACTCCCATTCTTCGTGTATGTAGTTGTCTCCTAATGGCTCTTATCTGTCTACAGTAAGATGTTTCAAACAGTTTGTGACATGAAAAGTGGATATAGGCAAATTTATAACTCCATGTTCTAGCCATACTACTAAGGGTGTTTCTGCCCCAGTGAAAGCAGCTTTTCTAGCTCATCTGCTATTCTCTAGACAAATTAAAAGCAGCAAATAGATCACTATTGTTAGTGTGTTTCCATAGCATACAGCCATTCAGAACTTGCAGTGTCCAACCAAGCTGCATAATAGAACGCAGCTGGCTTTGCCCATGTTGTAAAAAGGACGTCATTCTGAATGATATCAATTGCAGAAGACACAATGTTATTTAGGTATGCACCTATCAGGGGAGGACTCTGACGTCACCTGCTGGCACTGGCCACTCAGATGCTCCCAGAGTGTCTTGCCAACTTGGAATCCAAAATGGTAAAGCCCAGGGACACTCTGGTGGAGCTCTGAGCACCACCCCTGGGTGGTGGACAGGGGAGTGGTCACTCCCCTTTCCTTTGTCCAGTGTCATGCCAGAGCAGGGACTGGGGGTCCCTGTACCAGTGTAGACTGGGTTATGCAAGGAAGGCACCATCTGTGCCCTTCAAAGCATTTCCAGAGGCTCTGGGAGGCTACCCCTCACATGCCTGTAACACCTATTTCCAAGGGGATATGGTGTAACATCCCTCTCCCAAAGGAAATCCTTTGTTCTGCCTTCCTGGGCTTGAGCTGCTCAAGCAACAGGAGAGCAGAAACCTGTCTGTGAGGTGTCAGCAGCTGGAGCTGCCTGGAAAACCTCAGAAGGCTGTAATGGCAGTACTGGGGTCCTCTTAGAAGCCCCCAGAGTGCATGGAATCATACAACCAATGTATGCAAAAGCCTTGGAGTATGAGTCCAACATGTTTGATACCAAACATGATCATATTCGGAGTTACCATTGTGAAGCTGTACATAAGTAGTGACCTTTGTAAAGTGCACACGTAAAATGGCGTCCCCACACCCATGAAGTCCAGGAAAATGGTCCTGAACAATGTGGGTCTACCTCTGCTAGTGCAGGGGTGCCCTCAGACACAGGTACTTTGCACCCAGCCTTCAGGGTTGGAAGATCTGGTATATAGGTGACCTATAAGTGACCTGGTGCAGTGGAAATGGTTGTGAAAGGGTGCATACACCATTTCACACTGGCTGCAATGGCAGTCCTGTAGAAACCTTTGCATGGACTCCCTATGGGTGGCAAAAATAATGCTGCAGCCCATTGGGATCCCCTGGAACCCCAATGCCCTGGGTACCTAGGTACCATATACTGGGGACTTATAAAGGGTGACCAGTATGCAGTGACATCATTTACAGGAGAGAGAGCATAAGCACTGGGGTCCCGGTTAGCAGGATGCCAATGACACAGTCAAACACACTGACATCAGGCAGAAATTGGGGGTAACATGCCAAAAAGAGGATACTTTCCTACGCAACCCTCCCAAACGAGGGACAACAAGACTAACCTTGCCCAGATGAGTCTTTACTGTCTAAGTGGAAATATCTGGAGAGTCCACTTGCATTGGAGTGGTTACTCTCAAGTCTATGTTCCACTGTAAAGTGCATCTCCTGTAGGGAAATAGACCACCTCAACAATTTAGGGTTTTCACCTTTCATTTGTTTTAACCATAAGAGAGGTTTGTGGTCTGTCTGAACTATGAAGTGAGTACCAAAGAGCTATGGTCTCAACTTCTTCAGGGCCTAGACCACAGCAAAGGCCTTACTCTCTATGGTTGACCAACGCTTTTCTCTAGGGGTCAACCTTCTACTAATAAAGGCAACAGGTTGATCCTGGCCCTCTAAATTAGGTTGTGGTAGCACAGCCCCACCCCAACTCTGAAGCATCTGTCTGGACAATACACTTTTTAGAATAGTTTGGGTCTTTCAGTACAGGTGCAGTACACTTAGGGGGTCATTACAACACTGGTGGTAAAAGGCGCTTACCGCCGTGCAGAAGACCACCAATACACCGCCGCTGCTGCGGAACTCCGCCACAGCTATTATAACACACATCTCGGAATCCGCCGAAATTCAGACACCCACACAAGTCCGCCACACCAAAGGTCAGTGTTAAACTGGCAAAAGCAAAACCTCCACCTCCACGCCAACAGAAACACGCCCATGCTATTACGACTCACGAATCCATGCGGCGGTCTTTCAACCGCGGTATTCCATTGGCGGTACACACCGCAGCGCTCAAAATACACACACATCTCCAAAACACCACCACATTGGACAATTCAAAATACACACATCTGATACACATACAAACACCACTACCACACACCCAACACAATATAAAACACACACCCACATCACCCACAAACCCCTACGTCCAAAACTGATTGACAAAGGCCAGAGAGAGAGCACAGAATAGACAATCCTACCACACAGAGGCACACAACACCATCACCCACACAACATCAACGCACAAAACACCACACACCACTAAACATCACCACACACATCAACACTGACACCGCCCCACACATCACCCACACCACCCCATGTCACGCCAAAGACACCCCTGGTTCTCCGAGGAGGAGCTCCGGGTCATGGTGGAGGAAATCCTACGGGTAGAGCCACAGCTATTTGGCTCACAGGTGCAGCACACATCCATATCAGGAAGATAGAGCTATGGCGCAGAATAGTGGACAGGGTCAACGCTGTGGGACAGCATCCAAGAAATCGGGAGGACATCTGGAAGAGGTGGAACGACCTACGGGGGAAGGTGCGTTCAGCGGTCTCCAGACACAACATCGCGGTTCAGCGGACTGGCGGCAGACCCCCACCTCCTCCCCCACAACTAACAACATGGGAGGAGCAGGTCTTGACCATCATGCATCCAGAGGGCCTCGGAGGAGTCGGTGGAGGAATGGACACTGGTAAGTCAAATCTTAACTATCATATCCCCCACCCTACCTGCATGCTATCACACCCCCCCACCCTCACCCCTCCCCTATCACTACATCTCCTCAATAATGTACCAATAACACAAACCACCAATCTCAACACCAAGCCCTCCATGACACAACTAAGTATGGTCACCCCTCACTAAAGCATGCGCACTGCACATACCCAGACACCCCCCCCAACCATCATCACACAAGCCCCCACACAGGAATGCTTGCACTGGTGTACACGGTGAGCCACCCATTGCACACCATGACACACACACATGCAATAATCATGCTCTTATGCCCCTGCAGGATCACGAAGGACCGTCACCACACCGGAGAGTCCAGACAACTCCACTCCACCCACAGTGACGATAGCAGCTCTGCCCTACTGGATCCTGATGACCAGCCCGGACCATCGTGGGCCTTGGGACAGTCGGTTCCCCTTGCACAGGCACAGCCCAACACTGACCTTCCACCCTCTGGTAACACCAGCACAGCACCCACCCAGCGGGCCCATACCTCTGTACTCAGGACAGGTCAATCAGCGGTGTGTCCACCACTACAGGGAACCCAGGATAACCCACCACCCCAACAACAACAGGGAGCAGTGGTAGTGGGCACACGGTCCAGGGGACAGAGGCACAGGAACACAGGGGAACTGGGAGGGCTGCTGTGCGACAGGGGGCGGACAGGCCAAGGGAACCCACTCTCCACGAGGCCCTATCCTCCATCATGGGAGCATACCACCACTCCCAGGAGACGATGGCGACGGTCCTGGCCAAGTTTCAGGAGACCCAGCGCCTGCAGGAGGAGCAGTATTTTGGGTTCAGGGAGGAGCTCAGGACCATCTGCTCTGCCCTGGGCACCATCGTAGGGGTGCTGAAGGACATACAGCAGACCTTGAGGGACACCGTGGCACTCCAAGGGGCTCCTGACACTAGCCTGGATGATGAACTGCCCACCACCTCCGCCGGCGCTAGTGGACAGGACGCCCCGCCACAGGACCTCCACACATGCACCCCACCCCCTGCAGACGGACAACCACCACTTAAGCGGTCCCTGAGATCCAGGAACAGGACAGAGTAAGATGGCAAGAGCCCCGCCAGGAAATGAGACCACCCTGATTGTCCTCCCACTGTCCCACTTTGTTACCCTGTCCATACTTTAACTGCCCCAGCTCCACTTCCTTTGCCCATATGGGCAGTGCACCTGTGTGACCAATGGACTGCACTCTGCCATGGACATTCCTCCACCGTCCCCCATCACCATATTCCAACCCCCCTTCATTTTTTGGCACTTAAATAAACACCCTTGAAGCACAAAACAATCTGGAGTCAGTCTGTGATTTGGTAAAATCTATTATCAATGACAGTTTCTAGTTGTAAAGCCAACATACCTATGTCACACATCACAAGTCCTTGAAGGATGCAAGCAGATGACACACATTGGTAACCACACCTGTGAAACCGTAATGGAAAGGTACAACTCAGTTATCAAATAATGCTATGAAATTACACACAGGATAGAGGAAGACGTGTGACAGTGAATTTAATGGTAAAAATGAAAATGTTCTCACCTGTTTGTCACTGGAAATATTGCTGTATGACTGACTCCCTGTTGTCAATGTCTTCTTCCTCAGCTTCCACCTCATCACTGTCCACAGGCTCCACAGGCTCCACAGCTGCCACAACACCGTCATCTGGACTATCCTCCTGCAGAAAAGGCACTTGGCGTCGCAAAGCAAGATTGTGAAGCATCGAGCAGGCGATGATGATCTGGCACACCTTCTTTGGTGAGTAGAATAGGGAACCACCTGTAATATGGAGGCACCTGAACCTGGCCTTCAGGAGGCCGAAGGTGCGTTCTATCACCCTCCTAGTCCGCCCATGGGCCTCATTGTAGCGTTCCTCTGCCCTGGTCCTGGGATTCCTCACTGGGGTCAATAGCCAGGACAGGTTGGGGTAACCAGAGTCCCCTAAAAGCCACACCCGGTGCCTCTGGAGTTGACCCATCATATAAGGGACGCTGCTATTCCGCAGGATGTAGGCGTCATGCACAGAGCCAGGGAACATAGCATTTACCTGAGAGATGTACTGGTCTGCCAAACATACCATCTGTACATTCATAGAATGATAACTCTTCCGGTTCCTGTACACCTGTTCACTCCTGTGGGGGGGGGGGGACCAGAGCTACATGGGTCCCATCAATAGCACCTATGATGTTGGGGATATGTCCAAGGGCATAAAAGTCACCTTTCACTGTAGCCAAATCTTCCACCTCTGGGAAAATGATGTATCTCCTTACGTGTTTCAGCAGGGCAGCCAACAATCTGGCCAACACGTTGGAAAACATAGGCTGGGACATCCCTGATGCCATGGCCACTGTTGTCTGAAAAGACCCACTGCAAGGAAATGGAGCACTGACAGCACCTGCACGTCAGGGGGATTCCAGTGGGATGGCGGATTGGTGACATCAGGTCTGGCTCCAACTGGGTACATAGTTCCTGGATAGTGGCACGGTCAAACCTGTAGGTGACGAGTAAATGTCGCTCCTCCTTTTGTCAACAGGTCCACCAGCGGTCGGTACACCGGAGGATTCCGCCATCTTCTCAATTGTCCCAGCTGACGGTGCCTAGGAAGGACAACAGCGACCACAGAGTCAACTATTTACCAGGTATGTACCCACAGATACACAGAACACGACACCAAACACAAAACCCTTCCTGTATGCGTGTTGAGTGTAGGCCTAGCTATGTGTGACGCAGAAGTAAATGAAGCCATGTGGGCCCCAGAAAAGGCGGCTGCCTGACCTCTAAACTGGCACAATGGGATTGTGAGGTAACTGCGCTGGCATTGCACACCATTGCGGTAGGCGGTCGTAGACCAGGGCGCAATGCTGCATTGGTTAACATTGGACCCTATGGGTCCCAGGAGCCAATGAAGAAGTGTGCCAGCGTTGATGATACGCACCGCCGCGGACGTGACCGCCATTTTCTATCTATTCAATCACTCGATACCTGATCTTCGACAGGAGAGGACCTACACTGCAAGTGCTGCTGTGACCTCGATCTGGAAGCGACAATGGCTGCTGTGTCTGGGGAAAGGGCCCCTGCCTTCACTGCTCAGGAGTTGGAGAAATTAGTAGATGGGGTCCTCCCCAGTACACGCTAATCTACGGTCCTCCAGACCAACAGGTAAGTACACAGGGAGCACGTTGTATGGGCTAGGCCTGGGTGGAGAGGGCTGGTTGTAAGAGGGAAGGGGGCAGAGTTCAGGGAACATGAATGCATGTGAATGCATGTGCCACATGGCTAGGGTAGGGAGGGGGGACACTCACATCGACGGTGCAGGTGGTAATGACTTCTCTTCTTCCCTTGTGCATGTCATGTAGGTCAGCGCCCACCAGAAGAAGGACATTTGGCGTGCCATCGCCAAGGACGTCCGGACCCTGGGGGTCCACCAGAGACGGGGCACCCACTGCCGGAAAAGATGGGAGGACATTCGCCGCTGGAGCAAGAAGACAGCGGAGGCTCAGCTGGGGATGGCCTCCCAACGTGGGAGGGGTGCCCGTCGCACCATGACCCCCCTGATGTTCCGGATCCTGGCGGTGGCCTACCCTGAGTTGGATGGGCGCTTCAGGGCATCACAGCAGACACAAGGGGGTGAGTGCAACCTCATTCTGGGTACTTGGCGTGCAGTTGAGGGGCTGGCTGAGGGAGGAGGGGTGTGGGTGTACCTATGCCAGGCAGAAATGCATAGGCTAGGCCCCTCCGTAATGCAGGGCATGTGGCACTCCACCACACCTCAGTAGTGGTCCAAATACAGGTATAGATGCCCCTGGGGCATCCATGTGTGCAGATGTCCACCATAGGCATGTAGGCCAGATCCCAAGATTTGCTTCGGTAAAGGCCAAGAGCACGGCGTAGTGCAGGGGGCTGCTGTGTCTGTATTGTCCGCCAACGCTAGCGGTAAGCCATGCACTCATCCCTCCAATTCATCAGTACGTCGTAGCGCCTCAGCCAAAAAGCCTCCAGTACCAGTGGTGCGTGTTACAGGTGTGTGGAGTGCACCGGCCACCAGGGCAGGCAGTGTGGCACAGAGCAAAGGCACTGCCAGTCCACCCCCTGTAAAGGCTCTGCAGTTGGAAAGTGGCCGACGAGACCGGGTGAAGACTCCTGGAGGCGAAACAACTCACAGGGGTCCCAGGGGTATTGTAGAGACAGCTGTGACTCCTCCAAAGGTGGTGAAGTGCCAGAAGAAGTCTGCACAGCCTGGTGTGAGCATCAGGGAGGAGAAGGGCTGCATCCTTCCCGGTGGCCGGGACACCACCGCCAGCACCATCGCCACTGGTCAGGAGACCACCGTCAGAGTCATTGCCCAGGAGGGCACATGTATCGTCACTGGTCAGGAGACCACCCGCGGAGTCATTGCCCAGGAGGGCACAAGTATCGTCACTGGTCAGGAGACCACCGCCGGAGTCATTGCCCAGGAGGGCACAAGTATCGTCACTGGTCAGGAGACCACCGCCGGAGTCATTGCCCAGGAGGGCACAAGTATCATCACTGGTCAGGAGACCACCGCCAGAGTCAGTGCCCAGGAGGGCCCCGGCAGCCACAGCCCCGCTGGGCAATGAGGGACCGTCATGCCACACACCAAGGCACAGGTCAGAGACTGCCATGGCAAAGCACCGCTGAACAGTCCAGAGACCGCCATGGCGAAGCACCGCTGAACAGGGCATGCACCGCTGAACAGGGCAAGCACCGCTGAACAGTCCAGAGACCGCCATGGCGAAGCACCGCTGAACAGGGCATGCACCGCTGAACAGGGCAAGCACCGCTGAACAGTCCAGAGACCGCCATGGCAAAGCACCGCTGAACAGGGCATGCACCGCTGACCAGGGCAAGCACCGCTGAACAGTCCAGAGACCGCCATGGCAAAGCACCGCTGAACAGGGCAAGCACCGCTGAACAGTCCAGAGAACGCCAAGGCGAAGCACCGCTGAACAGGGCATGCACCACTGAACAGGGCAAGCACCACTGAACAGTCCAGAGACCGCCATGGCGAAGCACAGCTGAACAGGGCATGCACCGCTGAACAGGGCAAGCACCGCTGAACAGTCCAGAGACCGCCATGGCGAAGCACCGCTGAACAGGGCTTGCACCCCTGAACAGGGTAAGCACCGCTGAACAGTCCAGAGACCGCCATGGCGAAGCACCGCTGAACAGGGCATGCACCGCTGAACAGGGCAAGCACCGCTGAACAGTCCAGAGAACGCCATAGCGAAGCACCGCTGAACAGGGCATGCACCGCTGAACAGGGTATGCACTGCTGAAGAAAGAAAAGACATCCACATCAAGCATCGTTATCCCATGTGCAGCTGGGACAGTGACGGGACAGGAACTGTCACGGGGAGACTAATCCAGTCTAGGCACCAGTCCCCCTCCAGAACCAGTGGAGAAATCCATCCACTACCTCTGTCCTTCACAGGATGAAGCACTCTGGGCACCAGTCCCCCTCCAGAACCAGTGGAGAGATCCATCCACTACCTCTGTCCTTCACAGGATGAAGCACTCTGGGCACCAGTCCCCCTCCAGAACCAGTGGAGGCTGTTATCAACTTGAGAGACTGTGGCTTTGCACTCCCCAGGATTGAACAGTGGGCAAGCCACCCACTGTAGAGACTTGTGAGACTGTGGCTTTGCACTCCCCAGGATTGAACAGTGGGCAACCCACCCACTGTAGAGACTTGTGAGACTGTGGCTTTGCACTCCCCTGGATTGAACAGTGGGCAAACCAACCACTGTAGAGACTTGTGAGACTGTGGCTTTGCACTCCCCAGGATTGAACAGTGGGCAACCCACCCACTGTAGAGACTTGTGAGACTGTGGCTCTGCACTCCCCAGGATTGAACAGTGGGCAACCCACCCACTGTAGAGACTTGTGAGACTGTGGCTTTGCACTCTCCAGGATTGAACAGTGGGCAACCCACCCACTGTAGAGACTTGTGAGACTGTGGCTTTGCACTCCCCAGGATACATCAATGGGCATGGAGCCCCTTCGTGGATGTGGCGTGGTGCTGTAATCCAGCTGAGGTGCCCCCCCCTTCCCTTCCCCCTGAGGTGCCCGTTGTATTTCTCTCTGATGCCCGGCAGTTCTCTCCGTTTGTGGACAGGTATCTTGTGTGGGCCTCGTCTATGCATTTTTGGCTGAGTGGTGCACGGACATTGAGATGTGCATATCTGCACTACTTCTCGTAATGTATATGCCTTTGTATGAGTTTATATATATCTGTATATATTTGACACATGTATTTTGATGTATTACAATGTTTGAACTGATTTCGTTTTGTCTTTGAATTCTTCCGGGGGGGTTGTTACTGTGATGTTTGAAATTGCATTGGTGTGTGTGTTGTAATATGCGAGGGTGGGGGTGTTGCGTGTGTGTGTCCCTGACTTTTGCCTCCCCCTCCCCTATGTCGTAGGTGCAGTACTCACCGTTGTCTTCGCCGCCGCCGGCGCTGGTCTTCGTAGATGAGTAGGAATACAAGGGCAGGTAGGATTTGTAATTCCGGCTCCATGGTGTCCTCCTTCCTCGTGGGATGTGTTACGGTGAGCGTTTTCCCATTGCAGAAACTGTTTCCGCCGTGTTTTTATCAACCGGAAAAGGTGGCGGATTGGCGGTTTGTGATACTATGGGCGGTACATTGTCTTCAGCCTGTTTGTTGGCGGTGACCGCAGCGCTGCTTGTCTGTACCGCCATGGCGGTCGGAGTGTTAAAGTGGCTGTCTATGGTGGCGATTTCCGCCACGGTCATAATTCCCTTTTTTTTGTCCGACGTCCTTTTTGCGGTATTACCGCACCTTTAACACTGTCCGCAGGGTTGTAATGACCCCCATAGCCTTCTTAATCTCCTCAAAAGCTTTCTGATAGCTAGCTGTCCAGAATACCTTTTTATGCATCTTCTTGGATGTGAGGTCATTAAGAGGGGCAACAATGGAGCCATAGTTCTTAATGAACCTCCTGTTATACCCAGTGAGACCAAGAAAGGCTCTGACCTGAGTCTGTGTTGTAGCGGGAGACCAGTCTAAAATAGTCTGGATCTTCCCCTGTAGTGTTTCAATCTGTTTTCCACCCACTAGGTTTTCCAGATAAACCACCTTCCCCTGCCCTATCAGGCACTGTGAAGCCTTGATACTGAGGCCTACCTTTGCAGGCCTCCAAAACTTTCCAGAAGTGGACCAGGTGGTCATCCCAGGAGGAGCTGAAGACAGCAATATCATCAAGATATGCTGCACTAAAAGCTTCCAGACCTTGGAGAACTGTGTTCACTAGCCTCTGAAAAGTGGCAGGTGCAGTCTTCAAACCAAAGTGCATAACAGTAAACTGATAATGCCCTCCAATGGTAGAGAAAGCAGTTTTTGGTTTTGCATCTTCTGATAGCTTGATCTGCCAATACCCTGCAGTCAAGTCAAAAGTGCTGAGATACTTGGCAGATGCCAGTGTATCTATAAGCTCATCTGCCCTGGGTATAGTGTGAGCATCAGTCTTTGTGACTGTACTGAGCCCTATATAATCTACACAAAACTTCATATCCTTTTTCCCATTTTGAGAGTGAGGTGTGGGTACTAGCACCACTGAGCTGGCCCAGGGGCTATCTGAGTGCTCAATCACTCCTAAGTCAAACATCTTCTGAACCTCAGACTTAATGCAGTCCCTGACATGGTCAGGCTGTCTATATATCTTACTTTTGACAGGTAAACTGTCTCAAGTATCTATGGTGTGCTCATGTGGAGTGGTCTGACCAGGTGTCAGAGAGAAAGGTTCAGAGAATTGTCCTAGGAGGTTCCTGCAATCCTCCTTCTCCTCTTCAGAAAGCCAATTTGCAAGAACAACTCCTTCCACTGAGCCATCAGCTGCAGTGTTTGAGAAGATATCAGGGAGAGGGTAACTCTCATCTTATTGTCATTCATCAGTGGCCATGAGTAGGGTAAAGTCAGCCCTATTATAGTAGGGTTTCAAGCGGTTATACATTTTAAAAAGATCATATATACAGCAATAAGGCATGCTCTAAATAAAGATTCCCTACCCTGAATTTGACAATGTTGTGTTTCCCACACACTCTTTACTTCAATAGTGTTCTTCCAGTATGCATAACCTTCAACTGCAAGATGAGAAAAAAGGAATCTGAATAAATTAACTTTGTGTTAGTTAGCAACATTTTCCTAATTTTAGAAGATGGTAACTTGAAATAATATGACTCTGGATTTTTGGTGTCATGCCCAGAAAAATAGGTGAATTTATCTGAATAATGTTTTGGGCTCCCCACAGGTGGATTTGAACAGTGTTCCCACTGTGTGTGATTGAATACTGATCTGTGTCTAGCTGCACGGTGCAGGTAGTAATGTCCCCAGTTGTTATAGTAGGACATTTCCCCATAATTCTTTGTGTTGCTGTACACATCATCACTTTTAAATATAGTGTAGTCTTTCATTTCGGTTAACATGGAATCAACTGTCTGGACATCCCAATCATCAGATACATTACCAGGTGTAATTACATCAATCAATTAAACTTTGAAAACATATGGAATTTGAATGACCTCAGTAGGCCCACATGTATCAAATCAAACTTTATCTCACACAATCCCATTAGGAATCTGTACTGCTGAAATGTTCACAAGGGACAAGACTCTTCGGACCTTATGCATGGAAAAATATGGAGTTAAGACTTTCTCCACAGGCTCAACAGAGGAGCATTTAGGAAGGTAATGAACATTGATAAGCAGGAAGAAAACAGTCATAAAACCCATCCATAGAAGAAATGCAAGCAATGCCAGAAATAACCACAGATAGTTCCATGGGTAAGTTAAATAGTTATTTTTAAGCCATATGTAAAGCTTAGGTGTCTTTGAAACAGTTTCAATAGCAGTTGCGGATGATATTGAAAAAGTCATCGATGTTGATAAATTAACCAGAAGCAGTCTCTGCAAACACAGGGGCTGGTACATTACTGGTGAATGGATCCAATTCACATGGAGGCTCTTAGTAGATGATGCCGTCAGTTTGTGTAGTGTTGGAATAGAAGACAGCCACATCTTGGACAGGTGATGTTGTTGAGGTACTAACAGGAATCAGCAGGAGCTCGTTTTATGCCCTCCCAATGCTCAAGGAGGCACTTGTAGCATTGTTTGACATGCTTGTGTAATCAGAAGTGTTGTTGTTTCTTCTTTGAAGAGGTATGCCCTGTTGGGTAGTAAGGAGGACCAGGAACTACCCAAGGGACCTCTGGGTCTACTGTGTAGGATCGGCCACATGGTGAAGTTTGATGTTGTCAATCAAGACAAATCTGTTTGCTTTGGAACCAGGCAGAAGTGGTAGGATGACAGTTCTGGTACTTTGTATTCCCAGGACTTGGACCAGTGCTCTGTAGGATTGGCCGAATTCCTTCTTCACAGTAATCTTTTCATGAACCAGATCCCCAACTCTAGGAATCCAGCCAATAGAAGTTGTTGGCAAATCCCTTATGCCTAAGGTGGCAGCACTGGTGGGTGATTTATCATCATGAAATTGCTGAAGCTCCTGTAAGACAGTGAGATGTTCATTTATGTCAAAAGGTGTATCTGCTGCCACCAAACCAGGGCCAGCTAGACCTGGGACATACATAGGTATCCCAAAGAGAACCTCATAGGGAATGCGTCCCCCAGGGACCTTCTTGGCAGATTATTCAGTGCTCTCTCGACCCATGTAGGTGATGAAGCCAGCTGCGGCCAGAAACTAATACTCTAGCTGCTAAGGACTGCTTCAGATCTTGATTCCTCATCTCCACAACTGAATTTCCCTCTGGATGGGAGGGTGAAGAGTAATGGAGTTCAACACCCATTGTCCCCATGGTGTCCCTCAATGCCTTAGAGGCAAAGACAGGGCCCTGGTCCGAATTGAATGTTCCAACCGCATATGTACTAATAAAGATCAGCAAGCCTTATATAACAGTTCGAGCGTCAGCCGACCACTGAGGCCATACCCACAGGAATCTAGAACAAAAGTCTACAGCGACTAAGATGTATTTGTATTCACCATCAGGTTGTAAGGGACCACAATGGCCCAGGCATATACATTGTAGTGTCCTGTTGGGCACTAAGAAGGATGTCTGCGGAGGGCATTTGATGTTTCTGCCCTTTATCTGCTGGCAAATGTCACAGCAGAGGACATATAACTTGGTCTGTTTGTAGAAACCTGGCCACCAGAAGTGTTTCTGTAAGAGTGTTATTGTGGCAGCAATACCAGCATGTGAGAAGCGACACCATCCTGCGCTGCTTTTATCAGGTCTAATCGCTGATCTTGACTGGGGATCACTTGATCTCCAACCCCAGAAAGTATTGCCTAGGCAGCATTCTGTGCACTGATGTTGTAAGAATATTTTGTAGGGTATGCTTTTCGGAGAGGCTTTCCTTCAGCCGAAGCTTTCATGGCAGCCAAAGTTTCATTATCCAATCTTGTCTGAGAACGAGTCACTGCAGCCACAGAAGCCATAGCTACTGCAGATTTGGCTGCTTCATCAGCCAAATTATTGCCAGCAACATGTACCCCTACACGTTGATGGCCCAATGTATGGTCTACATGGACACAAGGTAGCTTATCCTTAGGATCAGCCACCCTCCCCCACAGAGTTCTGTGTTTTATGGTGTTCCTTTTGGAATCTCTGAACCCGTTCAACCGCCAATGATTAAGATAATCATTGTAGGACTTTACGCAGTAATATGAGTCACAGACAATTAAAGTTAGTAGTCCTTGCTCTGTATGCTTTACTGTCCAGTGTCTTCTAATAAAATCAGGGCGTATTAAGTCATAGAGTGGCTTGATAAGTTGTGAATAGTCAGGAATGTAAGTCCTGCCAAAGTTAAGTAAAGACTGTAGTTTCTTGATTGTATTTGGTGGCTGACGTTGAGCACATTTTTCTAGAAAGTGCAGGGCCAGGCTCTTGCCCTCGTTTGATAGCTCGTATCCCACGAACAATACGCTGAGAAAGGCTATTTTAGTTCTCCTAAAATTTAATTTGTATCCAAGGGCTGCAAATCCTAGAACGATCCGATTGATCCTAGCAAGATGAATGTTGAGGTCGTCATCTGAGAGACAGATGTCATACACATAGGACAGTGCCTCAGGATCAATTTCATGCAATATTGATGTGACAGGGGCTGAGAACAGCCCTGGGCTGTTCTTGTAGCCTTGGGGCAAACGGCAGAAGTGTTTTTTGTGAGCCAAATGAGAATGCACTCAGGTCCCGACTTTCGTGTGCTAAATTTTAACAGAAGAAACCATTGGAGATATCTAAGGTTGTTTTATATTTTTTGCACACTATTTTATTAATAGGTGCTGTACTGTGTGAATTTTGTATTGCGTATGTGCGTGTATGACTATTTAAGTGTCTGTAATCTAAGACTATTCTGTATGAATGGTCGGGTTTTGCAATGGGGAATGGCATGATATTCATTGCATTGACAGAGGGCCCAATTACTCCCTGGTAGAGCTTTGGCTTCGTCTTTAACAGGATATTGTGGCTGAGGCTGGGGTGTAGACCTAATAGGCACTACATGGCAAGGTGAATCCTTGTCCCATCCTACATGGTTGTGGTATAGCACTGGTGCCTCTGCTAATGCCCAGTCGAAGGCATAGGCTTGTTTTACTGCCTCTTGAACAAGATCAGAGAAAGAAGGCAAAATTATATCTTCCCTATGTGGGAGCTTACAGACATACTCGGGTGGCCAGTCCCTTTTGGCCAGCAGGATATCACAACTAAGTTCCTCCCAGAATATCACACTAATGGTGCGATCTATCTCTCCCTCAATTTGGACATTTAAATCATAAAGCCTGTCTGGTGGGAGAACGCGCACCTCCGCAGTCTCAACTGCAATAAAGTTGCTAGTTGCTGTCACATCCAGATGATCTTTCAGACTCTGGCGACATATCGTGACCTCTGCCACGCTGTCTAGTAGTGTCACTGCCCATGTCTTGTTCTTCAGCAATGTTCTCAAGTGCACTGGCATTTTTAATTGACAGTGCTGCCATCTTTTTCTTTTTAAACTGTGGCTTTTGTTGTGTGGACTCATCTTCTTTCTTGTCTGAAGATTGTGGTGACTCTTCTGTTTCACGTAGTCAGAACGTCACTCTGACCAGCCCACTCTCTCACTACATCTATCCGGTGCATCCTGAAAGGAACAAGAGTGACGTGAATCAGTAAATCTGTCATGGGCTTTTATATTTTCTCTATTTCTGAGATTATATCTCCTGTCGGACTTTTCCGAGTGTGGAGAATCTTCTCTCGAACTTTGTCTGTCTTAAATTCGCTTTTGTCTATTCCCCCCACTTTTTAGAACCCATCTGTGCTTGTTTAGTACCTTCCTTAGGGGTGGTACTCTGTATTTCAAGCTTTTTCGGCTTGGCTGTCAAACTATCCCGTCCTATACTATTTTAGGTGTCGGAAATAATTTTCGGTACCTGTTTCTCCTGGTCCAAATGTGGAATCTCTCAGACCCTCTGTCATATAGCCACTGCTACAGCTTCCCCTTTAATATTACTGAGTATTATTGAGGAAACTGCGTCAAAGTTATGCATTAGTTTCATCCCCAAGTCAAGTGCTGGTGCAGCCCTGTGCTCATTCTGAATTTGTTTTAACACTTCTGGTAAATTGACAAGTGTTGGGGTACCATATGTGATAGTATAAATTGCAGCGAAGACTGAACCCAATGTGGCACACTCATCCACTGAAGTAATTATCCCAAGGGGCAAGCACATTGTGAGAATTCTCTATTTTTCCTGTGGTCCCCTATGGGGAAACACAGCTTCCAGCTGATTTGTTTTCTGAGCTATCCAGAACTGGATTTTCTCTTGTTCAATGGGCACTTTGCCCATGATAGAGTGTACTGTCTGTGGATTAATCCCAGTAGTAGCCAATTGGTATCCAGCAGGAGCTGGATGTTCTGGTGTTGTGTTCAGAGTTTGCATTAAAAACTGAACGAGCCATCTATACAGTGTTACTAGCTCAAGGTATAAGTTGCGCAGATCTGCTGCCTGCATGTTTTGTACACCAGGGTGAGGTGTATATGTGGCATACATAGGTCACGTTGGCCCTTCATTACCTCAGGACTTAATCTCACGGGTTGTATTACATGTGGTAGGGCGTCATTAAACCTGTTCTGATGTTCTTGATAAGTAGTCAGAATTTCAAGATACTGGTATGCTTGGTACCGTTGTGGTACGTTTGTAATTCTGTATGTGTGGAATGTAAGTGATCTTTGGTCTTCCTCAGGAAAGATAACCCAAGAATAGAATGTTTCTGTTTGGTAAGCTTTACTAGCTTCTACCATGAATGTGACATCCCTGCCCTCGTATGTTATGCTACTAGGTGTTACTAGGTGTAATGTTGATGCTTGTCTAGCATTCTCAGGAATGTCTATGGTGTTAGCCATATTGTATACGGGTAAAGAGATGGAACGCCAAGTGGGGAGGAAGTAATTTTAATAGTTCAAGCTTGAGTAATCTTCATCCTAGTTAGGTGCTCCCTGTTCAGCTGAGGAGGATCTTCCCCAAGACCACGGATGTCTTTATATAATGGTACTTAGAGTACCTCTTGTATGTGAGACAGTGATAGTCAGGATTTCCATAAATTAATGCCTAAACACCATCATTGGTGGTGCCATGTCGTAGCCTGAGTCTTGATCTAGGTAAGACTACTGGTTTAAGGATGACAACACTTATGCTTGTAGGTAACTAGGCCAATCCTAAAACAAGTTGCAACTGTCGTCCCAACCCACCCACCTCACAAGCAGTACCTCACCAAAAACCCAAACAGTAAAAGGTGATTTGTGGCAGCCTTTACGCATTGGCTCAAAAGTATGACATCTCAGGGAGGTAAGGGTTAAACGGAGATTACCCCTTTTTCATGTGAACAACATGTCTCAATCAAACACAGGCATGGAAGGAGATGCAGTAACATTTTCAATAGGTTTTATTAACAAGACTGCAATCTACGATACGTTGCATGGGCTGCAATGATTAAAATAAAGAATAATGTAAGAAACATAATACAAAGACCCCCACCATCTTGCAATAATATGGAATATGAAATAGATGTGAAGTAGGCCCTGAGACCCTATCATGATGAACCTAATCTCTAACCTAAAGAGTGTGTTAAACCTAATCTGCCAAGATCTTGTCCATGAGAAGAGCCCACCAACCTTTGTTACCTTGGAATGGGGTCTCTAGATCAGACTCCGTAGGGACACGAAGACTGAGTCAGTATCAAGGCAATGTGTAACATAGATAGCATCTATGGCATCTGGTAGGAATCCCTCTGATTATCTTGTCTGTTTGAGATATATTTATGCAGATCTGGTAGGACCCCCGACGCAGGTATGTTAACAAACAATAGATAAGAAAGAATGCTTGGGGCAGCAGTTATGTAACCCATTACCTGAAAAGATACATTATGTAACTGTCAGACGAAAGTCGGAAAGTACATAATGGGACAACCTATGTATCTCATTTATCTTTGATGCTGATAGTGATGCCTTTACAGAATGGCACCAATACCTTGAAACTAAAACATCTTCCCAACTATTAAGATGACAGCCATCTTGGAAGAATTAATTAAATAAATGTGCTAAAACAGAGTAAGCTAGGTAGGTTAAAACTCACTAGGTGACGGGGCACAGGCCTGCTAGCAAGAAGGCTAAGCTAACTCCTGATTCCCATTAAAACTAACTAGGATCCACTACACCCCAGACACTTTATGATAAATGCAGATGTCTCATCTATTGTATAGTAATTGTCAGAATGGCACTGAAAGCTCGGAAGGTAGTTTGACAGACTAGGATGCTGATAATTCCTGCCTCACATTTGTAGTTTGCTAACAGAGATGGAATCAAAGGCAAACCACAGTGGGAATTAAAAATCTGTTTGGCTGTTCCGCATAGACACAGGGTTCTTACTTCTTTATCTGATGACGATGTCTAGGGATCAATGCACCTGATTATAAATGACAGCGCCACTTGCAAATTACAAATAATCTTTGTCAGTTGTGTGTATGTTGGACTGTGGACAAGGTCTGTATATGGGCAGCATGAGGTATTGCATATGACTGATGGAAATGGCCCTTCTTGCAGGGTCATCCCCAGTCTTTTTGCCTCCTGCCTCCTATATCTTCTGACCTGTTGCTGTTGGCTTTTGAACTCTGAGCACTTTACCACTGCTAACCAGTGCTAAAGTGCACATGCTCTCAGTGTAAATTGTATTGTTGATTGGTTTATCCATGATTGAAATTTTGGGTTTACTAGAAAGTCCCTAGTAGAGTGCACTAGAGGAGCCCAGGGCCAGTAAATCAAAAGCTACTAGTGGGCCTGCAGCACTGGTTGTGCCATCTACAATAGTAGCTCTGTAAACATGGCTCAGACCTGCCACTGCAGTGTCTGTGTGTGCAGTTTTAAACTGCCAATTCGACTTGGGAAGTGTACCCACTTCCCAGGCCTAAACCTTCCCTTTTCTTACATGTAAGACACCCCTAAGAAAGACACTAGGTAGCCCCATCGGCAGGGTGCAGTGTATGTTTAAGGTAGGACATATACTAATGTGTTTTATATGTCCTAACAGTGAAATACTGCTAAATTCATTTTTCACTGTTGCAAGGCCTATCCCTCTCATAGGTTAACATGGGGGCTGCCTTTAAAAATGATTAAAGTGTAGATTCCCTTTGTGAGCGGATAGACATTTGGAGTTTGGGGTCTCTGAGCTCACAATTTAAAAATACATCTTTTAGTAAAGTTGATTTTAAGATTGTGCGTTTGAAAATGCCACTTTTAGAAAGTGAGCATTTTCTTGCTTAAACCATTTCTGTGACTCTGCCTGTTTGTGGATTCCCTGTCTGGGTCAGTTTGACAGTTGGGCTGGTTGCACCTCTCTATAGACAGTGACACAAAGGGGCATATTTATACTCCGTTTGCGCCGAATTTGCGTCGTTTTTTTCGACGCAAATTCGACGCAAAACTAACTCCATATTTATACTTTGGCGTTAGACGCGTCTAGCGCCAAAGTTCATGGAGTTAGCGTCATTTTTTTGCGTGAACACCTTCCTTGCGTTAATGATATGCAAGGTAGGCGTTCCCGTCTGAAAAAATGACTCCGATGCATATGCGTCGTATTTATACTCCCGGGCAAAAGTGACGCCCGGGAGTGGGCGGGTCTAAAAAACCCGCATTAGCGCCAGATTTTAGCGCCTGGGTCAGAGCAGGCGTTAAGGGACCTGTGGGCTCAGAATGAGCCCAGAGGTGCCCTCCCCTGCCCCCAGGGACACCCCCTGCCACCCTTGCCCACCCCAGGAGGACACCCAAGGATGGAGGGACCCACCCCAGGGACATTAAGGTAAGTTCAGGTAAGTATTTTTTTTTTTAAAAAATTGTGGCATAGGGGGGCCTGATTTGTGCCCCCCTACATGCCACTATGCCCAATGACCATGCCCAGGGGACAGAAGTCCCCTGGGCATGGCCATTGGGCAAGGGGGCATGACTCCTGTCTTTGCTAAGACAGGAGTCATTTCTATTGGGGTTGGAAGTGAAAATAAAATGGCGCAAATCGGGTTGAGGCGCAAAAATTGCCTCAACCTGACTTGCCCCATTTTCTTGACGCCCAAGCTCCATCTTCCCCTACGCCGGTGCTGCCTGGGGTACGTCGTTTTTTTTAACGCACACCAGACAGCGCCGGCGGCTAACGCCGGCTAACGTCATTCAATAAATACGGCGCCCGCATGGCGCTTCAGAATGGCGTTAGCCGGCGCTAATTTTTTTGGCGCAAAACTGCGTTGCCGCAGTTTTGCATCAAAAAGTATAAATATGGCCCAAAGGGAGCTGGGGTGTAGCCTGCATATCCTGATGAGCCATCTGTGCTAGGAGGGAGGAAAGGAGTGGTCACTCACACCTGAAAGGGCTATGCCTGCCCTCACACAATGCAATCTCCAACCCCCTTGTGGTGTCTGGGGCCTGGCCTGGGCAAGGCAGAATTTCACAAAAATGAAAGACTTTTCTTTAAAGTAAGCCTACTTCATAGGGCAAAATGGGTATAAGAAGGGCACCCAAAACCATCGACTTTAGATCACTTCTGGAAACCAAGAGGAACCTGTGCCTGGAGAAGAGCTGAAGAGCTGAGGAAGAAGAGGTGCCCTGCCTGTGACTGTGCTTTGTGGAGCTATCCTGCAGTTGCTGCTTCTGCCTGTGCTAGAGGACAAAGATTGGATTTTGTGTGCCTTCCTGCTTGTGAAGAACTCTCCAAGGACTTGAAACTGAGCTTGCCTCCTGTTGTTGAAGTCTCAGGGACAGCAAAGACTTCTCTCTTCCAGCACCTGGAGCCTCTGCTGAGACTCCTGCCCAGCCATGTGGTGTCCTATCCAGTTCCTGGGGCATTGAAAGGAGAAGCTGGCAGGCCAAGTTTGAGAAATCCACGTACAGACCGCCATGCAGGGAAAATTTCAACACAACCTCTGGAAAAACAACACGCTGAATCTGGTATTGGTGGGCCAATCCCATGGACCCCCTGTACTGCCAAACCACCTCTCTGAGGTTTCCACTGCAGCCCCAGCTACTGCCACCTCACAGACAGGTTTATGCCCTCTTGGGGACTGAGCAGCTCAATCCCAGGAAGGTGGAACAATGCATTTAATTTGGGTGGAGGGAGTTACACCCTCTCCCTTTGGAAATAGGTGTCACAAGCTTGGGAGGGGTAGCCTCCCAGAGCCTCTAGAAATGCTTTGAAGGGCATAGAGGGTGCCCTCCTTGCATAAGCCAGTCTACACCAGTTCAGGGACCCCCAGTCCCTGCTCTGTCTTGAAACTGGACAAAGGAAAGGGGAGTGACCACTCTCCTGTCCATCACCACCCAGAGATGGTGCCCAGAGCTCCTCCAGAGTGTCCCTGGTGCTAGCCATATTGGATTCCAAGATGTGGTGACCCTCTGGAGGCCTCTAAGTTGCCAGTGCTAGCAGGTGACATCAGAGACCCCTCCTGATAGGTGCATACCTGGGTAGGTAGCCAATCCCCCTCTCAGTGCTATTTAGGGTCTCTCCTCTGGGTGTTTCCTCAGATTCAGTTTGCAAGTTTCCTCCAGGACTCCTCTGCATCCTCTGCTTCAGCTTCTGACCATCGGATCAACCACAGACTGCTCCAGGAACCGCTGTAACTGCAACAAAGTATCCAGGACGACTCCTGTGACCTGCAACTTCAGCTCCAGCCAGCATTTGCAAAAGATTCCAAGGTGTGCACACTCTGAGGACTGACTCTCTTCGGCCTGCACCAGAAGAACCAAAGGAATCTCCCCGTGGAGTGACGGTGTCACTTCCCTGCTTCTGCAGGCACCCTTCTGTGACAACAACCGGTACTCTTTGACTCCTCTCCTGATGACGAGCGAGCTCCCTGGAACACAGATGGTGGACCAAAGTGAGCCAGTCTGTCAAAAGGTTCAGCTGTCCAAATTTGCTGGAGGTAAGAGCTTGCCTCCCTGCGCTGCGACAGTACCCCTGTGCACCGCATCTCCTGCAGCTTCATGGGCTTCTGTGCACTTCTTCCAAGAATCCTTTGTGCACAGCATAGCCCAGGTCCGCAGCACTCCATCCTGTGACGCACAGCTCCCTGAGTTGTTCTCCAGCGGCGTGGGACCTTCCAGTGTAGTGCTGCGATGACCGCACTGCATCTTCTTTGTCCCCATGTCCTAGGACTGCCATGGGTGCTACCTGGTCTTCTGAGGGCTCTCTGAAGTGCTGAGTGCCCCCTCTGTCTCCTCAGTCTGAGTTGAGACCCCCAGGTCCCTCCTGGGTCCAGGCAGCTCCTTTTTGACGCAAACTGTGCACTTGCTTGAACCAAGGCTTGTTGGCGGAATCCAGTGACACAAACAGCCTGCATCCAATAACTCAATGTGGGACATCACTTGCACCAAGCAGGAACCCGCAGCCATCTTCTTTAGTGCTCCTCTGTACTTTTCTTCTTACCAGAGAATCCACTTTTGCACCATCTTCTAGGTTGGCAGGGGCTCCTGTCCTTCCTGGACTCTTCTTTGACTTCTGGACTTGGTCTCCTCTCTCCACAGGTCTCCAGGTTGAGGAATCCATCATTTGTTGCTTGCAGCCTTGCTTGGTTCTTGCAAACTCTCTTATCACAGCTTGTAGTGTGTCCTGAAGAAACTTGCTGTACTTTACTCTTGCTTTCTGGGCTCTGGGGTGGGGTACTTTACTTACCTTTGGTGCTTTCCTACATTCCCAGAGCCCCTCTACACACTACACATACCTAGGGAGGAACTCGTTATTTGCATTCCACTATTTTAGTATATGGTTTGTGTTGCCCCTAGGCCCATTGCAATCTATTGTATTTTCTACTGTTTGCACTATTCTATAACTATTTACTTACCTGATTTTGGTTACTAGTGTATATAGTGTGTATAATACTTACCTCCTGAAGGAGTATTTACCTCTAAGATATTTTTGGCCTTGTGTCACTAGAATAAAGTACCTTTATTTTTGGTAACACTGAGTATTGTCTTTTATTGTGTAGAAGTACTGTGTAACTATAATGCTATTGCAGGAGCTTTGCATGTCTCCTAGTTCAACCTAAGCTGCTCTGCTACAGCTACCTCTAGACAGCCTAAGCTGCTAGAACACTGCCTATATTTCAATAATAAGAGATAACTGGACCTGGTATAAGGTGTAAGTACCTTAGGTACCCACTATGAACCAGCCCATCCCCCTACATGTTTCTCATTACGGAAAGCCTCCAGTAACCTTCTGTGAGAAATTGGGTTGTTGGTTGACTTGAGTGTGAGACCTAGTCAAACAACAGCCACAATCCCTAGCAGGGTGAACCACAAAAAGTCAGCAAATTAAACTGTGCTTAACCCTCAGTAGCTTTGCGCAAAAACCAGTCATGCTTAACTTAGAGAAAATGTGGGTAAAGAATTTATGCCGCATACAAACAGTAATAATAAAAACACAATGCCAACACCAATGTAGAAAATAGAGTACATTTCAATTAATTAATAAATTATTTGACACCAAAATGACAAAAATACAATTAGTAGAACCAGAGTTATGATTTTGTAAAGCTTTTAGAAAAAACTTGTGCCTAAAACTGGAACCTAGGACATCAAAGTGTCGACTGTGGATATCTAGTTGTGCAAGACTCTATAATTTCACAGACTCTCCAACCCTGTCTCGACATGAATGCTGGCTGCTCCATACCCAGCTGGCGATGGTGAAGAACTGGGTTCATCGGCATTTGTGCTCCCACACACACAATGAGTTGCTCTCGATTATGTAACTGACAATGTTGCATGAGTGAGTCATTAATGACCTACAGGACAACAGGGAATCTTCCTCTGAACCTAAGCACCCTTCCTGCAGGATGGTGGGTGCTCAGCAATCGCACTGGCTGAATGATGGGAAGTTCTGCTGGCCTTTTGCAGCTACCTGGGCTTTGGTCCTGCCCCTGCAGGCCATTTCTTGGGTCACTGCCATAATCACAGGACTGCCTCTAAGCCCCCCTCTCTCCCATTTCATTGAGCCAGTCTGCGTTCCTCCTCCTCCTCCTCTATCTCACTCTGGTCTTCCCCAACCCTTTCTGATCTCCCCCATTCGCTCTCTTTCTTCCATCATTCACTCATCTTTGCTTTTTTCTACTTCTTCTCCTCTCCTCTCTTTTCTCTCTCTCGCTCTCTTCTTCTCCTCCCTATCTTCTTGCCCCTGCCAACTTTCTCCCTAGGGTCTGAGGGTCCTCCTTCCTTCTCTGTGGGCTTCCCCTCATCCTTCCCTTGTACCCGGCTTCCCTGACTGGGTTGGATAATCCAGGTCCTGGCACTGCTGTGATGCTATGTTACTGCTGTATGTCCATGTGTGTAATGGTCTTGATGGGCTGCCACTGGATTGTACTGTTTGGTATAATCTATGATTTGCTTTTTTTGTAAACAAAGTATGACTTTACCATTAAAGATGATTTTAAATTACAAATCCTTAGACACCAAACATTAATTCTCAACCTGTTCCCAGTCAAATGTTAGCACGTATTAAATGTAATAATGCATCCTTATGTTATCCTATGGAAGAGATGGGCCTCACAGTAATGAAGAACTAATTTAGGAACTTTCACTATCAGGACATGTGAAACTTAAAAGTACATGTTGAAACTTTTAATTACAATGCACTGTTCCCCATACCTAGGGCCTACCTTAGGGGATACTTTCTGTCATATCCTGAGCTCTCATGCTACCTTTCATTTTATGACACCTTGTAATCCTTCAGATCTCTCTACATACACTTTGGCCCTTGTGAGCATGTCACCTACATTCATAGCTGTGTCACATGCAAAATCTCAGCCCAGCGGCACTGTCTAAAGTCTCATAAATACAGGGATATCTCAGCCCACCAACATTGTTAAAATGATATTATGTGCAAGTCAAAAAACATGGTGTAAGCACTTCAAAGCCAGACTATAGAGCCTTCCTTTATGCTCTTTAAATGTACTTCTGTTTCCAATCTTTCCCACTGGACTTGTCGAGATCTCACGAGATTGCGCAAATCTCTGAGGCCATGTTGGGCATGGACGGTATTTAAACCATATTCAAGCTCACTCACCTGCTTTGACTCGAGACTCTCACAGAGGCAACATCGATTGTGTTGCCGCTCCACCTGTTTCCAGAAAAGCCAGCTTTCTGAACAACCAGGGAATTGCTGCCAAGTCAGCACTCCTCAGGATCTTCTCTTCTAAGTCTTCGACCGCAGCCATTGGTCCCACATCTGCAAAAAAGGGCAAAAAACAATGAGTCAAACAGTGTCAAGATCGTACGATGCTTCAACAGTCAGATACCGATTGCATGAATGCAAAGCAGCGTACTAGGGAGTGTAATTTCATTTACTTTACCATACCAGGCTGTACAACTACTCGTCGGAAAAGTGTCATTAAGACCCTAACGGTCGCTTGCCGTGTAGCGTGAACATTTGATAAATTTGCTCCTCTACGTGAAACGCTTAGAGTCCAACTGAACAATGTATATTTTCACATTGTTTGTCAAGGTTGATAGAGGTAAATATCATTATATTTGCATATTACTCAAGTCTCCACAAAGTGTTTTAAAAATGTGAATGGGCTAGAAAAAAACGTATTTCTTTAAGATGAATTATCACGTACATTTTAAACACAATTGGTTTTATGTAATGTAGTACGAAAGCGCACACATAACTCTATTCGGAGGGATACATCTTTCAGATGAGGTGTAACGAAGATTAACTGAGCAGTGTATTGAGTAGGACTCCACGCTTTGAAAATGTCCATGCTTTATTAACAGAGACACGTGCTATACAGACCCTTACACACTCTCACAACACACCCGCACGCACATTTACAAGGACATTACGAGGCAATCGATGCGCGTGTCGAACCTCTGCAGGGAAAAAGACGTTTACGAATAGACAAAGATGTTTTGAGATAATATCCTGCACCCGTCGAGCTGCGGTATCTCGTGAGAAAAAATGGAAGAATTCCTGCGAAAGGCACTCTGCATTTTGTATTTTATTTGGAAACTTTTGCATAAATAACGTGCTGAATAGGATGCGCACAGACATGCTTGCCTACCTTACAATATTTTATAATATTCCGGGATTTATTTGGGGGGTGGGGGTAGATTAATACGACTTTCTATAATGTGTTTACTAGTTTTGGCAATTTACGTCTTTAGGATTGCATTTCAAAGCATCCTTTTACTGCGGCCTTCAAGCAGTTACGAAATCCGCCTGCAAGCAGATGTCCGTAGTGGTTTCTAAATTCAGTTAACCCAGCTGCGGCAGCTAAATCCATATAATCCTCATAATTCAGTTTGATTGGGACATGAATTGTGCTGCTGACTGGACAAAACTAAAGAGAGAACAGATGGTGTTTCTGCGGTTGAAGGTTAGGTAGCAACTAAAACACGCAGATGGAGTCTTACATTTTGAAAGGTGTTTACTCGACTGTAACTTTTCAAAAACATGTATTTAAAAATGTAACCAACTTCAGTCTTCAGAAATGCAGACAAAGAGCTAATAAGGTGATCAAAACACATGAATTTTCTAATGAGAAATAATATGCACAAATTATTCATGCGCAGTGATTACTGAAATGAAAACGCTTCCTTTCAGTAGTGTTCTCTTTTCAACAGTACATTGGTGTTCTGAGAGTTGCTGTAGTTTTTCATACAATTGCAGCATTTTACAAAGGCTATTATGTGTACTTGTTTCAGAAAAAGTGACACTATTCGCAGCCATCATTTACAAGACTCATACTATTGATGGCTAATATGTATTTCATTTTTAGCCCTATGACTTATTCTTTCTTAATAGTACTTTTCAGCACAAGTAGGAAAAATCACAATGATGCATTGACTGATATAGCTCATTGATGCAAACCTCTTCTGATATCTTGGAAGCTGCAAAACACAAGCCTGCTCTTTCATATGTGGCTACATGAACCATGTGCCAGCACACATCATTGACATGTTCTCTGCTTATAGTTCTCCGATATAGTTTGAACATATTTTGGAAAATCTTTATTGGCTTACTTGAAGGTAATCTGTAGGCCATTTGTTTCCTTGGCACAAATTTGGCAGTAAGAACAGGGTGTCAAGCCAATACTTTGACTACATATGTGGTATTCTATGTAAAGGAAGACCCAATCAAAGTTAATAAATAAATAAAATAAATGTCTAAACCAAGTTTAGATAGAAGGCCAAACTTTAAAAAGCAATATACTTTGTAAATGGTCAGGGCAAAATACTTCATAAAATGTTTTGTATTTAAAATGCGGAAGATATTTGAAAACGGATTAAAACACCAGAAAATTTTTTCTTTATCCAAATATTAACTAAGCAGCAGCATTCTATTGAAATTGTTATGTGAAGGAGTAGTGACAAGCCACAGCAATGAGTGGATTGAAAAGCCGCCCAGGATGTTTGGGCAAAGGGAGTTATTTGTGACTGTCCTCTGATGGGTACATTGCAAAATAAATTCAAACCATTTTCAAAACGTTAGCGTTTTTTAGATATTTCAGGCTGCCTTCCGTATCATTCTGTGTTCTTGCACCTCTACAACCACAAAAACTCGAACGCTTATTTCAAGCAAATCACAGTTTTCCAGGACAGCATATCTCTCATTAACATGCAAATCCATTCAGATCTAAATTCACAGATCTGCTGCAGCATTTGATTTCCAAGGAGAACATGTATTTAATTAAGTTGTAACCCGTACTACATGGTCCAGCAGAACCTCTAGGCCACTTGTAATCCAGATGGTGCTCTAGTCTGTGTTTGGTATTCACAGATATACAGAAGCTTAGAGTATTTGGGAAAACAATTGAAAGCACAGTATGGAACGAGTAACCAAACAGATTTTGCCTGAAAGAGTCTTCTCAAAGGGTGTAATGGTATCTGTATTCAACCACCGGCTCCATCTTGACCACTGACCCCATTTTGTATTTAGCTTAGCTTCAAACACTGTCACCTTGGTTGTGCAGGTATTTTTCCGTGTACAGCTTGTTAACCTGTTTTCGCTCTTCTCACCATGGAAAGGAACATAACATGGGGGCGCACTGAAAATAAGCATGTACCAGGCTAGGAATGCTTATGATACTGACCTGACATAGCTAATGCATGAATTTCACAACTTACTCATAGGGAGGGGAGTTTCTAGAACTTTCCTCTTAAGTTTGTTTAAATTATATAAGGTGCAGAAGCTTGACGATTGGGAGAAGAAGAAACTCCTCTTGGAAGGGATGCCTTGCCTGAAAATATTCCCATTGTGGGTGGTCTCCCTCCTGTTATCCAGCATTCCACGACCTGAAGTTGGCTCACAAAGGGATGAAGTTGGTGGCAAGCCCCATGGTGGTGCATTTTTAATTCCTATTTTTAGCTTTGCGGTGTGCGTGCATGAATACGTAGACACTATGGCCCACATTATGATACTGGCAGTAAAAATCACTTACTACCACAGCGATGGCCGCCAAAAGACTGTTGCCGCAGCTACCAACCGTCCACCAGAATATGACCACAGCTGGATTTCCGCAAGAATCCGGCTGTGGCCATGCCATCAGATGGCGGTAAGGAGGCGCTGCTGCCACCAGCATCGCCACACAGGTAGACCGCCACCAGCCGTATGATGACCCATAATATGGCGATGTTCTCCTGGCAGACGCTACTGGTGGCATCAGTGTTCCATCCTGTCTCCTGCCGGAGGACCCTCTGAACACAGGTAAGTGGGAGCTCCAACAGGGGATGGGGTGTTGTATGGGGGTGTGTGTGTGAATGTTTAGGTGTGCGTGTATGCGGGCGTGTGTTTCATGTTGAATGCGTGTGTGCATGTATGGAGGTGTGAGTGCGTGAATGTTGTGTTCTGTGAATGCGTGTCTGTGTCTATATATGAAAGTGTGTGTGGATAAGTGTGTGAATGGATGTATGCGTGTGTGGATGCATGTGGGAATGGGTGTGTGTGTGGGGGGCATGAATGTGGGGGGGTTTGGAGAGGAAGGGGGTGCTGGGGTATCTGGAGAGGGGGCTGGGGAAGATCTTTATCAGTGACAGGGAAGGGATTCCCTGTGACTGACAGTGCCTACCACCATGGTTTTCGTGGCGGTAAGGAAGCAACGGAATCCATGGCAGTAGGCGGGGTCATAATCCCACAGGCAGGACAGTGACTGCCGCTGGGCTGCAGATTGATATCTTCAGCCCAGCAGCTCTTACTGCTGTGGTGGTCAGTGTGGTACATTGGCAGTTTGGCTTCAGCCAAACCACCAATGTTATAATATGGTGGAAAGTACCGCCAGCTTGTTGGCAGTACTTTCTGCCATATTACCACCAACCCCCAGGGTCGTAATGAGGGCCTAAATATATATGTATATATATATATATATATATGTATATATATATATATATACATAAATAGGAAGTTGGCTCTGTGTATACTATTTCAAAGTAAGAAATAGTGTGCACAGAGTCCAAGGGTTCCCCTTAGAGGTATGATAGTGTCAAAATTAGATCATTCTAATGCTCTGTTTTGTGGTAGTGTGGTCGAGCAGTAGGCTTATCGGAGGGTAGTGTTAAGCATTTGTTGTACACACGCAGGCAATAAATGAGGAACACACACTCAAAGATTTAACTCCAGGCCAATAGTTTTTATATAGAAAATATATTTTCCTAATTTATTTTTAGAACCACAAGTTTGAGATTTCAAGTAAATACATAAAATGAAAAGTACTCCACATGGGTAAGTTAGGAACTTTGAATTAGAGCAATAACACACACAGTTTAGGTAAAATGACAATAAGCTATTTTAAAAAATCAACAGTTCCTGGGGGAGGTAAGTAATGGTTAGTTTTTCAGGTAAGTAAGACACTTACAAGTCTAAGTTCCTTGGCATAGGCAGCCCACCATTGGGGGTTCAAGGCAACCCCAAAGTTACCACACCAGCAGCTCAGGGCCGGTCAGGTGCAGAGGTCAAAAAGGTGCCCAAAACACATAGGCCCTATGAAGACCAAGGGTGCTCCGGTTCCAGTCTGCCAGCAGGTAAGTACCTGTGTCCTCAGAGAGCAGACCAGGTGGGTTTTGTAGAGCACTGGAGGGGACACAAGTAGGCATACAAAACACACCCTCAGCGGCACAGGGGCGGCCGGGTGTAGTGTGCAAAGAAGGCATAGAGTTTTGTATTGGAATCAATGGAGGGACCTTGGAGTCACTCTAGAAGAGCAGGCAGGGCAGAGGGGGGTTTCTCGGGCCAGCCACCAACTGGGCTAGCAGAGGGTCATCTGGTGGTCACTCCTGCACTGAGGTTCGGTTCCTTCTGGTCCTGGTGGCTGCGGGTGCAGTGCTTGGTCCAGGCGTTGGGTTCCTTGTTACAGGCAGTCGCGGTCCGGGGGTGCCTCTGGATTCTCTCTGCATGCGTCGCTGTGGGGGACCAGGTGGGTCGTCTCGGGCTACTCGCAGTTGCCTGGGAGTCCTCCCTGTACTGATGGTTCTCTGGAGCTTGAGCCGGGGGCATCGGGTGCAGAGGGTGAAGTCTCACGCTTCCGGCAGGAAGAGTGAGGTCTTTAAAGGTTGTAAGAAAGTTGCAAAGTTGTTGCTGTTGTTGAGCAGAGCCACTGCTCACAGGAGTTTCTTGGTCCTTTGGTTCAGGGCAGTCTTCTAAAGATTCAGAGGTCATTGGTCCATGTCAGATGCGTCGCTGATGCAGTTTTCTTCGAGTCAGGCCGGTAGGCTGGGGCCAAAGCAGTTGTTGTCTCCGTCCTCTCTGCAGGGCTTTCAGGTCAGCAGTCCTTCTTCTTGGTTCAGGATGCAGGATTCTGATTTCCTGGGTTTTGGGGTGCCCCTAAATACTAAATTTAGGGGTGTGTTTAGGTCTGGGGGGCAATAGCCAAAGGCTACTGTCCTGGAGGGTGGCTACACCCTCTTTGTGCCTCCTCCCTGAGGGGAGGAGGGGCACATCCCTAATCCTACTGGGGGAATCCTCCAATCTCAAGATGGAGGATTTCTAAAGGCAGAGGTCACCTCAGCTTAGGGGCTGTCCTGACTGATGGGTGACTCCTCCTTGTTTTTCTCATTCTCTCCTCCAGCCTTGCCACCAAAAGCGGGGTCAGTGGCCGGAGGGGGGGGGGGCATCTCCACTAGCCGGGATGCCCTGGGGTGCTGTAACAAAAGGCATTAGCCTTTGAGGCTCACCGCCAGGTGTTACAGTTCCTGCAGGGGGAGATGAAAAGCACCTCCACCCAGTACAGGCTTTGTTCCTGGCCACAGAGTGACAAAGGCACTCACCCCATGTGGCCAGCAACATGTCTGGTTGTGGCAGGCTGGCAGAAATTGGTCAGCCTAGCACTAGGAGCAGGACTGGTATTCAGGAGGCATCTCTAAGATGCCCTCTGGGTGCATTTTACAGTAAATTCCAAACTGGCATCAGTGTGAATTTATTGTGCTGCGAAGTTTGATACCAAACTTCCCAGATTTCAGTGTAGCCATTATGGAACTGTGGAGTTTGTTTTTGACAACTTCCCAGACCATATACTCTTTATGGCTACCCTGCACTTATAATGTCTAAGGTTTTGCTTAGACACTGTAGGGGCCTAGTGCTCTTGCACATATGCCCTCACCTGTGGTATAGTGCACCCTGCCTTAGGGCTGTAAGGCCTGCTAGAGGGGTGACTTACCTATGCCACAGGCAGTGGGAGGTTGGCATGGCACTTTGAGGGGAGTGCCATGTCGACTTAGTAATTTTCTCCCCACCAGCACACACAAGCTGTGAGGCAGTGTGCATGTGCTGAGTGAGAAGTCTCCAGGGTGGCATAAGACATGCTGCAGCTCTTAGAGACCTTCCTTGGCATCAGGGCCCTTGGTACCAGGGGTTATTTATCAGTACAGTTTCCCATACAACTTATATGGCAATTTCTCATTTGTCTGGGCCATTTCGTTAACCCATCATGCATCCTTTTTTCTAGTACAGGTGTCATTATAGGTAATGTTGGACCGGGCCCTTTTTGTAGGGTCATCTCAGATTTTTGCCTTCCTTTGCTGAGCCCGAATCTTGGGCCTACCAATTAACCTGTAGTTCAGCCTTAAACTGCCATTTTGACCTCGCAAAATAAACCTTTTGCCAGGCTTTAATCTTCTTTTTCAATACTCATAAGCAGTCCTTAACCACTCCTAAAGCAGGGCGTATGGCATTTAAAAAGCAGGACATGTGTACTTACGTTTTAGATGCTGTGAAAGTGAAAAATCTTGAAGTCATTTGTCAGTATTATAAGCCTCCGTAGACTAACACTGGGCTACCTTATTACGCTTATTAAATGATATTGTCTGTTTGGGAACATATAGTAAAATTCTTCTCTCATTCAAATAAATTGTCATTAAAATCATATTTAATGGTAAAGTAAAATTTTAAGTTACCCTTCTGAAAATGGCAATTTATGAAGGTTGGCATTTTTCTGCCTAAACCAAATGTCCCTTTCTTACAGGGGCACACACATGTGAATGGCACTCCTGTGGTGTTTTGTGTATTCTTCTAGACATGGGGATAAAAGGGATTTGGGTGTGGGCACGATGAACTCGGGGGTCATAGTCAGCCTTCCTGAGGCTCAGATTGTAATCTCAGGACTTGTTCACGTTGTCTCAGGCCTCTGAGGACTGCCTGCACTGCCACTGACAAATGCAGTTCACACCTAAAACTTCCTGCCCTTTGTTACCCTAGACAGATTGAAGCCAAACCCAGGAAAAGAGGGAAGCTTAGAGAAAGTGGATACCCTTAGCCACAACTAAGGGGTATAGAAGTAACGCTTTCAGAACCTCTCATTAGAACCCTGTTGGACATGTGGAAGATTAAGAAGAAGGATTGCCCTGCTGTCTCAAAAAGGAATACAGAACCTGCTGACTTTGACTCTGGGCTCCCCCAAAAAGACTTCAAGGGTTAATTGACTGATCTTCTGTTTGAGCTACAGGGAAACAACAAGATTCTAGAGGCCTCCTTGCAACTGCTCAGCAGACCAGCACCAACTGGACCTGTCTGGATCTACCTGAGTCTTGCCGCTGGCCTCTGTTTGACTCTGATTGAGTCCTGATGCCCAAGTGGTTCCCTACAGGTCCCGGGCCCTTGCCTGGCATCATAGTGTACTCCTCCTGCCTCAGAAACACAAGTACTGGGCTCCAGGTGAAGACCCAGAACTTTCTGGGCTCACTGTAACTGTGAATGGATGTCTGGTGATGCCTGATGACCATTCGTGACAACCTCCAAAGCATATCTCCAGAAACAACCTTCTCTTCAGCTTCAGCACCCAGCATGAAGGGTGACAGTCTGCATTGACCACCAATGCCAAAATCTAGTGATGATTGATTGTTCACACCAAACAACAACCATATGTGACGCCAGATCTGCTCCTCGCCCTGACACTGGCTCCTCATGTCACCCTCCAACTCAAAGCTCTGCTGCAGCTCCCTGTGAAGACTTGGACAAGAAAAGGTAAAATCTTCAGCAGGATTAATTGGGTTCTTGCCTCTGACCCATGCTCCATCTCAGTCAACCTTAGTGTGTAACATGTAACTTTGATCCAACATAGCATTACCAAATAACCACAATTGTTTTTTGGTGCTTTTTTGTGCTATTTTCACTGAAGAGTTTCAAAATTCAAAACTCCGGTTCTACTGATTGGATTTACTTTATTTATTTAAATTAACTCCATTGTTATAAATTGGTTTGGGATTTTTCTTGTGTTGTGTTTTCACTTTGTTATTCTTTTAGTACTGCATTGATACTTCACACATTGCTTGTAAGCTAAGCCTGACTGCTATTGTGCCAGGCTTCCAGAAGGCTAAGTACATGTTTATTTAGTGACTTACTTTTGTGGTTCACCTTGACCAGGACTATGTTTACTATTTAAGTGAGGTTTCCACCCATCACAACTAATTAGCCAATTTCTTGTAGATAAGAACTGATTTGAGGGAGGACTGTCAGTCATCTTTCAATGGTCACTTTGCTCTTTAGGCATTTAACATTTCTGTAGGCTCAATCAGGAAATGGGGTAGGACACATTCCTTTTTGTAAGGATTACATGGTGTGGCACACCTAAAAAAAATTTTTAGTCCGTAGAAAAATCTACAATTTCGTGTATCAACTTTTAATACAAGTTCAAAAAGTCCATTTAATGCTTTACATATTCGCTCCTCATAGGTGTAAACATATCTCCAAAATGGTACAATTCAAGCCGGTACAATTCAAGCCAACACGTGTTTCGTCTTGGGAACACTTCAAATCGATCCCAAACGACTTCTTCAGGGCTAAAATTGTAAATGAAAATGAAATTAATTAAGTTAAAAATCAAAATCCTACAACCTAGTCCTCAGAGTTAACAAAGAAAATGTTTAGTGGACATTTTAACTTGAGTCCCAAACAAACTGGCCGAAGTGTTAAACCGTATAGTATCATTATCTCTAATCGTGTCCCTAATGCTAATTGGCATTAATATTCTTGTTTCAGATAATTATCACTTACTTTTTGTGTGATTTTTCGTGGATGGTGCGTGATGAAGTGTTCCCAAGACGAAACACGTGTTGGCTTGAATTGTACCGGCTTGAATTGTACCATTTTGGAGATATGTTTACACCTATGAGGAACGAATATGTAAAGCATTAAATGGACTTTTTGAACTTGTATTAAAAGTTGATACACGAAATTGTAGATTTTTCTACGGACGAATTTTTTTTTTTAGGTGTGCCACACCATGTAATCCTTTTTGTTGGGTTGTTTCTAACCTATAAGGGATGGGGGTGTTCCCTTGTGTATGGCACCCAGGTTTTTCTTTGTTTTCATGTCTACTTGATTTATAATTGATGCTATTTGTTGATCCTGAGTGCCTATTTAACCCCTGTTTTTCACCCCACTAGCAATTTTGTACACATTCCTTTTTGTGATGGTATTATTGGTCTCACTTTACACGCTGGTGTTCCTAAGGTCCCTGCTCTTAGTGAGGTATGCAGCTTTGTTGCATGATGTATGGTCCTTACTTGCCAGTACCCAGGCTGTTGGACCACTGATAGAGAAGCACTGCTAGGAGCAGGGAGAGACAGGCTGTTTCTTCCAGGACCCACAGAGAGTGGGAAGGATGCTTTGAGGCTGTGGTCAATAGTGAATGATTGGCTCAAGGAAAAAGAGGCTTCTTGTATAAAATACAACTGATGCAGTTATGAATCCTCTAGACTATTGATAATTGTAGTAATAGCTCTGTTAAACCATTACCTTCAATAGATCTTAACATTTGAGCTTTGGCATGGTGACAAAATTCAAGCACCATTAGAATTAGAAAAAAGAGCTGCATTGTCACTGGGGTACAGTGAATGCTGAACAATTCCATCATATAGAGAGGAGTAGTTTAGGTAAAATTAAGAAAAACTTTGCATAAATCTCTCCTGGGATGTATAAACCAGTTCAAATGAAGTCATCTAATGTAAAATTTCAGAGAAATGTTGTGAAATGTGAAATTTGCTAAAATCTCACCTAGTTCTAGTCCAGTGAATGATACGCCCGACACATGATCTCAGAAGGCCATAGCCTGTATTCAAACAAATGAGAACGCCCAGATGGAGGATGACTTTTTACCTGTTATCCACCATTGCATGTGAAACACATTTTTGTACAAGCTAATTTTGCCATGTAAATGATTGGAATTACTCAATTCCAAATGAGAAGACACAAGGGGCAGTTCACAAAGTGGCCCCACACTTGTGTTGGAGGCCCTGCAGTCGTGGTGGGTGTCCCACACTTGAGGTGGGACCTCCATAATAGATAAATACAGTACAGCAGTGTCACCACGAGTGCGTCACCCCCTCATGACTGTAGGGCCTCCTCCACAAGTGCAGAGACCCTTTGTGAAGCAGGCCCACTCTCTTTATCAAAACCACCAGAATTTTTAAAAATGCTTGACACCTATGTGTAAATCTAACTGAGAAGCCATGGTACCAAAACAGGAAGCAATCCCCCTATGAAATCCATATAGAAAAGGTAGAAAAACATTGATGAGTCCATATTGTGGATTACAATTGTACATGCCACTGTTACTGCTTATAAAACTACCTATCAATTCCAGTGATCTTAATACAGCAACACAATTCAATATTGTAACAGCGGGGACTAAATACATCTTTTAATGTTGTGTTCCAGGAGAACTGTCCTAAAAGGCACTTAAAAGATACTTTACAGAAACAATTTGTTAGTGACAGGATTTTAAATTAACCCCATAATGTTCTTCTAAACTCTGGAAGAAAATACTAATGATGATGCTGCAAAGGAACTGATGCTTATCGTCTCTGACTTATGGGAGTTGTACTAATGGGAAATGTGTACTGTAGGAATATGCCTCTTTTTACATAGTATCCTCCATATATTGCTAGACTTTTTTGGTGGTTTTTGTATTTTGCACACTGCTGTCAATGCTCAATGTATGTGCTTTGATCTCTAAAACATTTTGAATTGGTATATGCCTCATTGCCAAACTTAACTGGATATGGGCCTGTAAGTTAAATGTCACTAGAGGGCTGCAGCACTCATTGTACCCCTCACTACAGTAACGGAGCAAACATGACTGCAGGCCTACCATTGTATCCTAGCTGTGGGGTTTTAAAGCTGTAAATTCGACTTGTCAAAATAAGTTCTTTTGACAGGCCTAAATCTTACATTTAAATATTAATGAGTCACCCCTTTATGTGCACATGGTAGGGTGTGTGGTACCTAAAAGTGGGACATGCAGAAGTTTAATGTAAAATATGTCCTTACAGTGTAAAGGCCTAAAAGCTATAAATATTTTTGGAAAGGGACTTTCGAAAGCTACCTTTTCCTAGTTTACAGCCTCTGGAGCCCATTTGAATGAGCTTCAACTGTCATTTGGCAGCTGAATAGTTGCATTGTTGAGGTATGAAAATGGTTCCTGGAGGAGAAAAAACATCTTTTTGTGTAAAAGGAGGTGTTCTGTTCTTCTGGCAGGATGACTATCTGGGCTGTAGCCAGGAACCTGATTAACTTCAAAGAAGCATATGCTGCCGCAGGAACATCTTAGCTGACACCTGTGTAGGTCCCTACTTTGCTCCCCTAGTCAATCAGGCACCCATCCCAGTGGGAGAGAAGCCGCTCCTAGAACTGGTTTGAAATGACCACAGAGTAGGGGGCTGATCATTTCTTTAGCCACACCTCTGGGGAGTGCACATAGGCTCTGCACCTGTACACATTGTCAGGCCATTTGCAAATTAAATGTTTTCTGAGAATATCATGCTCCCAGCTCTGTCTTCCAGACTAGAGGTTCCCCAGTGAAGCCCTAACCAATTACGATTTTAGGGGGGAGGTACAGGAGGTCATACTATAAACTTTTAGGCTTAAAACGGGCACAGTGGCGACACATGCAACCCTATGAGAAGCAAATAAAGCCTACATTTGTGGCATTGCCATATCCAAACAAGCTGGTATACTGAAAGACATAAGCTCACACATGGCAGGGATAGCAAGAGATGTACAAGACTTGGAAAAAACCCTCAGATGATGGGTAAATCATATCTCCCCATGCAGCATCAACTATTATAATCCTTTCAGAACCCAGCTGAAAGTGAAGTATCTTCTCTTGGGAAGTATGAATAGATTTGACAGTATGGGGAAGAAGAATGATTGGGCAGGGCTCTAGTTTGGCTATGAAAGGGAAATAGACAATGAAGCATCACTATACAGGTGCAAACAGTGGGAGGAGATACCTTGTTAATAATGAAGACATAATCAATAAGCTGGTCTAGTACTATCAACAATTGCACAACTCCCACACTGTGGATTCAGAAGACACTGTATGGGTATATGTTGAGGCGATTGCAATGGTGTGGCTAGATGATAATGCTCCAAACAAAGTATTCCTTACCAAAGAGAGATCTCAAAGTTTTTCTCTGAGCAAACAAGCCAAAAGGTAAATCCATAAATAAAATATTTATTTTCCTGTGTCCCACATCCCCTCTAGTAGTTGCATCATGGGGTCAACCCCAGCCCTCTTAAAGCCAGGGTGGGCTCTACCTTATTTCAGGGAGCTTTTGAATATATCCTACCAGCGGACTACATATACAAATACCTCACTTTGACTACAGATGTCCCTTTACTCACAGTCAATGTGGGTATAGATTAAAAGCACATAGGAGGGATCACTAAGATTTTATGGCCCTAAAATTCTTACTTAAGCCGTCAACATGTTTCAGGCCCTAAAACTGGCCTGTGGCCTGCTTTCAGTAGGACAAATATCTTGTAATGGCCCAGTGTAAATGTGGATTCCTACACAGTGATCACACTGTACATGCAGTGCTAATTAAATGCAGGCATGGACTATTTTAACTCACCTTTTCATAGTTAGAGCATGGTCAGGAGCACATGCCGGGAGCGAGTGGGACACAAATAGGTGTTAGTGCAGCATGCTTGATGATCGTGTGACTACAGGGGCGCACTCCCTGCCCCCCCTTGGAAAGCAGAGTGGTAACCAGAAACAGGTACCATGATTATTCCCCCATATGTTTTTAATCTATACCCACATAAACAGTGAGTAAAGGGACACCTGTAGTCAAAGTGAGGTATTTCAATACCCTTTGGTTTGTTTGCTCAGAGAAATACTTGAAAAGCTTTGGCAAGGAATACTTGGTTTGAGCATTATTAACTTTGGGAGGGGGTTGTATTCCTTTGCCCCCCCACACCTGTTTTTGTTAGGGAAATTTCTTCCTTTCCCTCCCTAGTAGTGGGACCGGTTTCCCAGCCTCAGTCCACATTTTGCTGTGATAGTGACTGGGTGATAGCAACCAATAGTTTCTCCTTAGCTTCCAATGAGATAATGGTAGCAAATGAGAGGTTACTGGGTCACAAAACTCTGGGACCTGATAGGCTTCCTGGTGAGTTCTATGAAGCATATAAACTTACTCTATCCCAAATGCTGGAATTATATGCTATATCTCTTGAGACTGGACTATTGCCACCATTACTCCCTGAGGCTGTGATTATTCTAGTACTAAAACCAGAGAAAAGTCCCTCAGTTAGCAAGTCATACAGACCTTTAGGCCTTGTCAGTTTAGATATTAAAACTTTGCTAAATTCATAGACTCTCGGTTGTCGCTTTTGACGGAACAGCTGATCTCCCTAGCTCAATCTACATTTTTACAGCCTAGTCAATCATTCTAGGCACTATTTTGCCATATTAAACCAAATAGCCCTGAATTTAAAAGCAGCAGTTGTAATGCTAGATGCCCAAAAGGCAGTTGACTACCTAGAGTGGTTCTTGTTGATGATTCCTAAACATTTTATCAAACTAGTAAAGATGTTATACACCCACATTTAAGCAGGTGGTCACCCCAACCCCTTGAGGGCCATCCATGTGATTGTTAGCTTCAAAATCCACATTCTTCACCACAAAGGAACTACCACAAGAGGCACAGCTTGTCGACACTGGAACATTATATTGAGGGCTCACAGTTTTATGGTACTTATTTTTTTAACATTTCCGTCTGTATTTATCCATATTTATTTTTTGAACATCTTATTGGTATTGAGGTATATTTACTTTGTGTTTTGAGAAAAAATGGAGTTGCTACATGTTATATTTCCATATTTATTTAACTGATAACTATGTGCTGATACTTTGATGTCTGTCATGTTTTAGCAAATTAAAGCAAAACGCTACATCCACAGGTAAATATAAGCATTATATCACACATATATGTTAACATGTGGCTGTATTTTCGGGAAATCACAACCTGTTTTTCAACTCCTCGTGCTGTTTATCTGCCCACCTACTGTTCTGGAATTCATGAAAGACAGATTGAGAGACATACACAAGAAGCACCATTTTCTGTAGTTTTTCTGCTTTTAAAAATAACTACAGACAGGAAACATAGGGCCTTATTTATACTTTTTGGTGCAAAACTGCACTAAGGCAGTTTTGCCCCCAAAAGTTTTGCACCGGCTTGCACCATTTTTTTAGCACCAGCTGGGCACCATATTTATGGAATGGTGCAAGTCGGTGCAAAGGGTAGGCTAGCTTAAAAAAAAATGACGCTAGGCAGTTTTGAGTCAAAATAAATGATTCTGACCAGATTAGCATCATTTTTTGACGCTAAGGGGGATATTTATATTCTGTTTGCACTGAATTAGCGTCATTTTTTTTTCACTCTAATTTAGTGCAAAACTAACTCCATATTTATACTTTGGTGCTAGACCCGTCTAGCATCAAATTTATGGAGTTAAAGTCATTTTTTGGAAGTGGAAACCTACCTTGCCTTAATGAGATGCAAGGTAGGCGTTCCTATGCAAAAAAATGACTCTATGGCCTTAACACCTTATTTATACTCCCATGTAAAAATGGTGCAAGGGAGGGAGGAGTGGTCCAAAAATGGGGCAAAGCTTGCTTTGCCCCATTTTTTAAAATGTGTGTCAGGGCAGGTGTTAGGGGACCTGTGGCCCTATTTCCATGGTGGAACACCATGGAATAAGCCCAGACGTGCCCTCCCTAGGCCCTAGGGGCACTCCCATCCACACTAGAGGGATTGCGAGGATGGGGGACCCCATCCCAGGTAAGTACAGGTAAGTGCATTTTATTTTTGAAAGTGCCATAGGGGGCCCTGAAATGGGCCCCCATACATGGCACAGGGTGCAATGGCCATGCCCAGGGGACCCCTGTCCTCTGTGCTGGCCACTGGGGTGGTGGGCATGACTCCTGCCTTTTCTAAGGCAGGAGTCATGTGGCATGGTAGGTTTACCACCATAAAATGACGCTAATCTGGTTAGAGTCATTTTTTTTTACTCTAACCTGCCTAACGCCATTTTTTGGTGCTAAGCCCTCTTCTTCTATACTGCCAGTCCCACCCGACTAAAGTTATTTTTTTTAACTCTAGCCTGCCCTTTGCACCGGCTTGCACCATTCCATAAATATGGTGCCCGGCTGGTGCACAGAAATGGTGCAAGCCGGTGCTAAACATTTTGGTGCAAAACTGAGTTAGTGCAGTTTTGCAGCAAAAAGTATAAATAAGGGCCAATATTTTGTACGTTTGCGCCACTTTTGTGTCATAAAATGACGTTAATGCGGTGCAAAAAAAGTTTAAGTCAGGGCCTTGGTGCTTTTGAATATAAGGGGGGTGATTTTAACCTTGGCGGACGGCGGAGGCCGTCCGCCAAGGTACCGCCGTGAAATGACCGCACCGCGGTCAAAAGACCGCGGCGGCCATTTAAACATTTCCGCTGGGCCGGCGGGCGCTCTCCGAAAGAGCCCCCGCCGGCCCAGCAGAAATGCCCCTGCAACGAGGACGCCGGCTCAGAATTGAGCCGGCGTAGTTGCAGGGGTGCGACGGGTGCAGTTGCACCCGTCGCGTATTTCAGTGTCTGCAAAGCAGACACTGAAATACTTTGCGGGGCCCTCTTACGGGGGCTCCTGCAGTGCCCATGCCATTGGCATGGGCACTGCAGGGGCCCCCAGGGGCCCCGCGGCACCCCCTACCGCCATCCTGTTCATGGCGGGTTTCCCGCCATGAACAGGATGGCGGTAGGGGGTGTCAGAATCCCCATGGTGGCGGAGCGGAGGATTCCCCCGAGCAGCGGAAAGTCGGCGGGAGACCGCCGACTTTCCGCTTCTGACCGCGGCTGAACCGCCGCGGTCAGAATGCTCGTGGGAGCACCGCCAGCCTGTTGGCGGTGTTCCCGTGGTCGTTGGCCCTGGCGGCCACCGGCCGCCACGGTCAGAATGACCCCCAAAATGTCCTTTCCTAGTGCAGTAATTATGTGTGAGATTCTAAAGCACAAAATTAGGGTTTCATTTATCACTATGGGGGTTATTCTAACTTTGGAGGAGGTGTTAATCCGTCCCAAAAGTGACGGAAAAGTGACGGATTTACCACCAGCCGTATTACGAGTCCATTATATCCTATGGAACTCGTAATACGGCTGGTGGTATATCCGTCACTTTACCGTCACTTTTGGGACGGATTAACACTCCTCCAAAGTTAGAATAACCCCCTATGTCCCTGACCCCTTTTTAAGTGACCATAATTTAAACAGAAAAGACAGATATCACATAGCCAAGTAAAGTGAGTGGGTGGTATGGGGTTACGTGGACCTGCACTTTCACTCGTAAGCGCTGGTGTGCTGAACTGAGTTAGGGTGCCTGTGCGTGGGAAAATCAGACCTTGACCTCTATGATCTGTGTATTTTGTATAGCACCAGGCATCTCAAATCTGAACACAGATTGTTCCCACTTGACCCATTTACCTTTGCCAGATTGAGCCAAACAATGCAGTAATAACTATTCGGGTTCCCAAAGGACCCAGAGTCTTTACTCCTCTAACCCAGCTCATTAGATCTAAAGACACTACTCATTGGCTCTGCTATTAACGCAGCTCCTGCTCTGCGCTAAGTGACAAATAAATTCACTCACTATGGGGCATATTTATACTTGTTTTGCACCGAATTTGCCTAATTGTTTTCACACAAATTTGGTGCAAAACAAACTCCATATTTATACTTTGGTGCTAGACTTGTCAAATTTATGGAGTTAAAGTCATTTTTGGATGTGGAAACCTACTTTGCATTAATGAGATGCAAAGTAGTCGTTCCCGTGCAAAAAATAACCTTATGGCCCTAGCGCCATATATTTATCCCCCAGTGCTAAAATCATGCATGAGGGAGGAGAGGGTCAAATAATGGTGCAAAGCTTGCTTTGCACCATTATTTAACGCTTGGTCAGGGCAGGAATTAGTGGACCTGTGGGCCTATTTCCATTGTGGAACACCATGGAATAAGCCCACAGGTGCCTTGCCCAAGTCCCAGGGACACCCCCACCCACACAAGAGGGACAGCGGAGGATGGGGAACCCCATCTGAGGTAAATATAGGTAAGTACAGGTAAGTATTTTGTTTTTAAAGTGCCATTGGGGGACCTGAGATGGGCCCCCTTCATGGCACTGGGTGCAATGGCCATGCTCAGGGCACTCTGGTCGCCTGTGCTGGCCATTGCGGTGGTGTGCATGACTCCTGTCTTTTTAGCCAGGAGTCATGTGGTATGGATGGGTTTGCATCATAAAATGATGCTAGGCTGGTTAGAGTCATTTTTTTACTCTAACCTGCCTTAAAGGAATTTTTGGGTGCAAAACCCCCTTCTTCCACACCGCCATCCCCACCCGGCCAACGTAATTTTTTTTTTTTTTTTACGGTAGCCTACTCTTTGAACTGGCTTGCACCATTCCATAAATATGGTGCCTGGCTGGTGCTTAGAAAGGGTGCAAGCCGATGGTAAACGTTTTGGTGCAAAATTGTGTTAGCACAGTTTTGCACCAAAAAGTATAAATCAGGACCTAGGTCTTCTTGGGAAGTAGCTCAAGGTAAATAAATCACACCAACCAAGCTAGCATCAATGTATGACAGACATCAGCCCTCATTACAACCCTGGCGGTAAATGCAGCATACCGCCGCGCTGAGGGCCGCTAACATACCGTGACCGTGGCGGTATTCCGCCACGAGTATTATGACCCACACTGAGAAATCCGCCACTTTACAGACACCCACACAAGTCCGCCAGCCCAAAGGTCAGTGATAAACTGGCGATAGCAAAACACACCAACAGGAATATGCCCACAGTATCAGGACCCACAAATCCCTGTGGTGGTCTTTCAATCGCGGTAAACCATTGGCGGTACACACCGCCACGCTCAAAATACACACACACTAACAAAACTACACCACATTGGACAATTCAAACTACACACACCCGCCAGACATACATACACACACCACACCCACACACCCAATCCAATATAAAACAAACACCCACATTACCCACAACCCCTTACAGCGAAAACATAGAGAACAGGCAGAGAGAGACAAGCCAGGAGCACCCACTCAATCAGAGCCACAGAACACCATCACCCATACACCATTCACACACATCACAGCATACAGATGTACTGGTCTGCCAAACACACCATCTGCACATTCATCGAGTGATAGCTTTTTCTATTCCTGTAACCCTGTTGATTTCTGTGGGGAGTGACAATTGCCACATGTGTACCATCAATGGCACCAATGATGTTGTGGATATGTCCCAGGGCATAAAGTCAGCCGTCACTGTGGCCAAATCCTCCACCTGGGGGAACACGATGTAGCTGTGCATGTGTTACAGCAGGTCAAACAACACTCTGGTCAACGCGTTAGAGAACATTGGCTGAGACATCCCTGATGTCATGGCCACTGTTGTTTGGAAGGAACCACTTGCCAGGAAATGGAGCACTGACAAGACCTGCACTAGAGGGGGATTCCTGTGGGCTGGCAGATAGCTGACATCAGGTCTGGCTCCAATTGGACACACAGTTCTTGGATTGTGGCACGATCAAGTCTGTAGGTGATGATAATGTGTCTGTCCTCCATAGTCGCAAGGTCCACCAGGGGTCTGTACACCGGAGGATGCCGCAATCTCATATTCTGCCTCAGCGGTTGAAGCCTATGGAAGAGAACGGTGAGCAGAGGGTCATATTCCCACATCTATTGCACTAATGTTGATTTATTTACTTTACAGAAACAGTATGTGAACTTGAGAGTCAGTTGATGTGCCAATGTCTGCTGTGCTGCAAGTAGGTGCCATGCCCTGTGCCCCCCTGAAATGGCAGCTGCCTGACCTGTGAGGAGGGACAAGTGGAAATGAGGTAATTGAGCTGGCGTTGTGCAAATTCACATTGGTTATCATTGGGCCCTATTTGTTCCAGGAGCCAATGGCCATGTACACCGGCGGTGACGGTACGCACCGCCACGGATGTGACCACCATTTTCTATCTGTTCACTCACTTGTTACCTGACCTTCAACAGGAGAGGACCTACACTGCAAGTGCTGCTGTGACCTGTGTCTGAAAGCGACAATGGCTCATGTGTTTTGGGAAGGGGCCCCTGCCTTCACTGCGGAGGAGTTTGAGAAACTGGTGGATGGGGTCCTACCTCAGTACATATTACTCCACGGTCCTCCAGACAAACAGGTGAGTACACTGTGAGCTTGATGTGTGGAGCATGAATGTATGAAGTGCTGTGGATGTAAGCCACATGTTGGGGGGTGCTGAGGCATCCTGGCCAGAGTGCTGCATGTAAGGTGGTCACTATATGTGCGTCAGGGGATGGGTGGGAACTGGTGGGCAATGAGTCTGATGGTCCGGACGGGTGAATAATTCCCTTTTCTGCTGTCTTTTCCCTCCAGGTCAGCACCCACCACAAAAAATGGTATTTGGCGTGCCATCACAAGGGAGGTGCGGACCATGGGGGTCTTTGACAGGCAGAGCACCCACTGCCACAAGAGATGGGAGTACCTGCACCACTGGGCAAAGAAGACGGTCCTGTCCCTGGATTGTACGGGGGAAGAAATACTCCCCCTTCAGAGAATGTCGTTTTAGGAGACTTAACAGTTGAGTCAGTTGAACCTCAGCTGGGTTCGTCAGATCAAAACAATTCATTATCCTCTCAGGCAACTTCTCTGGAATCTCTACTTTATTCTCTAACTAACAAAGTTAGTCAGGGTTTTCTGGTTTCCCAGACAAATTAGAAGGGGATCCAAGAAGTATGCAAGGCCCTGGTGAATAAGATGGATCTACTAACTCAAAGAACCCAAGTCCTGGAAAAACAAGTGATCAGTTAAATGAAACAACAGAAAACCATAATAGAGAAATCAATGAACTGAAGGTTAAGGGGAAACAGAACCCTGAGAGACTGGAAATTTTGGAGAATAATGCAAGAAGGAACAACATTAAAATAATGAAGGTCCCGGAAGGGAGTGAAGGAACAGATATTAAGGTTTTTGTGGTAGATCTTCTGAAACAAAGTGGGGTGTAGAAAGGCCCGAGGATGTTTTAATCAGGGATATACAACGTGTTCATAGGGACCCTTTCCGGAAACCGCTAAATAGGACAAAACCCAAGAGGATATTAGTGAACTTTCTTACTTACGCAGTCAAGGAGAAGATCCTATCAAAGGCTTTAAAAATGGGAAAATTAACAGCAAAAGAGGTTTCTTTAAGGGTCAGACCCGACATCTCTCGCACTACTTCAAATAGGCAGTGGGAATTAGGCAGGAGGATGGAAGATTTCAAGAAGTTAGGAGCCACGGTTCAACTGAATTTCCCGGCAACCCTGAGAGTGATAAGAAACAATAAAATGTATAATATACGGGATGTCCAGGAAGCGGATTCCCTATTAGAAAAATTCAAAGATGACTAACTCAGACCTGGCTCTATATTTGGTTTTTCCTCTGTTTGCTCTCTGATTTTATTGTAAAAATCCTGATAGTATGATGAAGTGGCTGAACAGCGCCGAATGGCTTAATAGCTAGCAAAGGTGGGGGGGGGGGGGTCCCCAGGGTGGTGGGTTAAAGGGAATTGGGAAATTGGGAGGGGTGTATGTTGGGGGGAGAGGGTTGTCAGGGAAGGGGAAAATGTGTACCTCATTTTGAAAATGCCTGGTCGATAATAATTTTTATAATTTTTGTAATAGAGTCTGTCACACTCAAAAAAGATAGAGGGAATGGCAGGATGTAGGTTGCAAATCCTCTCTTGAAATGGGAATAGGCTGCGGGTCAAGCACAGGAGGAATTATATCTTTCAGTATATTAGGGGCTCTTCAGCTCACATCATAATGCTGCAAGAAACTCATCTAACGGCTATAGAAGCTCAGGAGATTTTTAATTCTCAGAAGTGGGTTAAGCAAATGGTTTGCTCAAGTAACATGTCATATTCTAAGGGGGTTTTGATATTGGTGAAAAGTGGTCATAATATCTCTGTGTTGCATTATAAGGCGGACTTGAAAGGTAGATGGGTCATGGCAGATGTTAGGTTTAACAAGAAGTTTTACAACTTAGTTTCTTACTATGGCCCAAACCTGGATGACACAACAACATTGCAGGAACTATGTAATGAGCTGTCAGGTGCCCAGTATCCTATCATAATGGCTGGAGACTTTAATGTAGTGCTTAATTATTTACTAGATAAGTCCACTGGAAGCAGAGCATCTGGATGCCAGAAGTCGTCAGTGTATATTAAGATAATGATGAAACAGTATGCGTTGATGGACATCTGGAGAGAGGCTCACGGGCGCTTTCAGGGTTTCACTTATCACAACAAAAAGTATAAACACCATTCGAGGATAGATTACTTTTTATTGGCTAAGTCACTTAGGAGGACTCTGGTGGACATCCAACATATTCCAGCCCATCTGTCAGAACATGCTGCAGTAATTCTGACTTTGGAGGGGACAGTGCCACTCCCAACAAAAAGATGGACACTGGATCGATCCCTTTTAAAAGATGCCAAAGTTGTGGAGCGGTTAAATATGTGAAACCAAGTTGTTGTTTGAATTTAATCTGAACTCCACCTCCCCCCATATGGTGTGGGACTGCTACAAAGCTTATATTAGGGGTATCCTGATAAGTATCTCTGCTCAAAGAAATAGGGACTACAGGAAGATAATTCAGAACCTTGAGAATGATTTGGTGAGTTACAAGGGAAGTTAGTGAAATCACAGTAACCAACGGGAATAATGATGAATCAATATTACTTGATCTGCTGTCCAAACGAGCATCACTGTTAGCAGTAATAGAAAAAAGAGTAAGGGAAAGGTGGGAGGCAAGTAAATTTGCAAAGTTTGAATATGGGGAGAGTGCAGGAAAGTTGTTGGCATGGAAAACAACATCAGATTTTGCTAGAAATGAGATTTTAGAGATAAAACATGTCATTTCAGAAGCGATGTTAAGAGATCCCTCAGAGATTCAGAGAGCATTTATGAGTTTTTTTGAAGCTTTGTATACAGAGGATTCATTAGGTAAAGTGGAGGCACGGCTGTCAGAAGTTGAAGATTTAGGGATGGAAAAACCTGATGATGAGGGGAAGATATTATTGGAGGAAGAATTTTTAGAGGATGAGATAGCTCAGGCTATTTCTAAAAGTAATAAAGGGAAGGCAGCCGGACCTGATGGCTTACCCTCGGAATTCTATGCAAAATTGCATGGAGTGCTAACTCCAGTCCTCATGGACCTTTCTTACCTTATTTTTGAGGGAGAGTCTTCTCTCCCAACATCTTGGAATAAGGCAATGATTACTCTAATTTTGAAACCTGGGAAGGACCCCCTCCTTTGTGACTCCTAGAGGCCAATTTCTCTGTTAAATAACGATTATAAAATATTTACTAGCATTTTGGCCAAAAGGTTGGAGAGAAATATGGGGACACTGATTCAGGATGATCAGAAGGTTTTTTTTAAAGGGCAGATACATGCATCAATTATCCCATGAATTGATTGGGACAATTGATTTGGCAAGGGCATTTGAACTACCCCTGGAAGTCATAACCTTGGATGCTGTTAAAGCTTTTGATAGTGTAAATTGGAACAATTTATATTCTATTTTAACACATTTAAATTTTGGACCAAAATGTTGTGGTACTTTAAAACGTATCTATAATTCCCCATCTGCTAGATTGTTAATAAATGGGAACCTAACAAACTCCTTCTCTATTACTAGGGGGACTAGATAGGGATGTCTCCTGTCCCTGTTATTATTTGACTTATATATAGAGCCATTGGCCCTCAGGCTTAAAAAGGAACCCCTGTTTAAACAATTTGCCTATAGGGGGTGGAAGGAAAACATTTCTCTGTATGCGGTTGATATGATTTTACGAAAAACCTCCCCTTGGCATTGAGCAGACTTGAGGTGTTAACACAGGATTTTGGTTACGTATCGAGGTATGCGGTCAAAATGGCAAAGACAGAGACAATGCCATGGAATATGAATTTGAAACACATATTAATAAAAGAGGAAATGAAATATTTAGGTGTTAAAATCTGCAACAAATTGGAGGATATTACTCAAGTAAATCTGACATTTGTGGTACAGGAAGTAAATAAACTTCTGTTAAGTTGTGTACATTTACCTTTGACTTTATATGGGAGGGTAAATTTAGTAAAGAAGTTTATCTTTCCCAAACTCACGTTCCTTTTTAATATGATTCCTTTAGACTTTAAGGAAGAGGAGATACAAAAACTTTAAGCAATAATAGACAGCTTTATTTAGGCTTCAAGAGGGATTAGGATTGCAAGGAAAAAATCAGAAGAAAATATGTTAAAGAGGAATCGCCCTTCCCAATATTCAATTGTATGCATGGGCCTTTCAGATAAAGAATGCAAGGGATTTACTAGCAGGAGAAAGTAGTACCCGTCAGAGTAAAGCTATGTTGAAAGGGGAGGGGAAGGGCGAACAAAAATGTATGTATAAATTTGGACATCTGATGTTTTACAAAAAAATAAGATTGAAAATATCACAAGCAGTCACTTTTCTGTGGGTACGAATAAGGAAGATTACAAAATGATCATACTATAGAAACTATGCCCCTATCTGGGACTCACCGGGAACTCCGGAGTGTCTCAAGGATGCTTTATTTCGACCCTTGAAAGAAGCTAGCATTGTAGAGTGGGGGCAAGTATTTCAAGAAGGAGCATTACAATCCTGGGAGACTCTTCTAACTGAGACACAGGGCTCACTTTCTAGGTTCAAATATTACCAACTACAAACCTGGGCCCGGTCTCTACAAGCAAGGGGAGAGTGGACACAAATGAGTTAGAAGAGTTACTGAATAAGGATTCACCTGCCAGAAAGGAAGTCGCAACCTATTACAGGATATTTTTAGATAGCTTAGATCATGAACAGAAACTTCCCGGTTCCTTATGGGACGAGGTAGTTAACAGTGAGGAGATTAATAATTTATGGACCTGGTCTTGGCACATTCTATATCAGGTGGTAAAACCAGTGTTCCTTAGGAAAAATCATCTCTTTGTTTTACATAGGGCATATTACACGCCAAACTTTAAAAAAATATATTAATTCAAAAGCTCAGATAGCTTGTACGAATAGTGGCTTGGAGGGAGCAGATGATGTTCACATGTTTGTATCTTCCCCTCGGATTTCAAGCTTTTGGGCTGAGATTTTTTAGGGTAGTGGCCAATATCTTACAGGTACAGCTCATGGTCTCCTCTGTATTGATTCTGTTTGGAGGCTCATTAGAGTTAAAAAATGTGTCCAGCACTTATAGAAATTTGTTGTTCTATCTGATACTGTTGGGCAGGAGGGAGGTATGCAGATACTGGATATCCCCTGTCTCACCTACCCGACTAGATTGGGTGCACACAGTAACAAAAGTGTGCAAGGTAGATCTTTGTCGATCCAGTGCAAAAAATATACAAAGATTCTGGCAACCTTGGGTTAATTGGTTGGCCCTCAGTGATTCCCACTCAGCATAATGTCTGATGATTATCTTAATCAGGGGATGATGGTAGTTTGGGACCTCACCCCCAGGCTTTGGACTTCCTATATTGATTGCTCAGACTCTTCTAGATGATACTGGGATGCAGGCCCATTTAGATCATACTTGAAGAACATAAAGTGATATAAGGACAAAAAAAAGGGAGAGCACAAGCACTTTACAACTGGTTAGCATGAGTAAAGTCTGAAGAGTCCTATGGCCAACAAAAATGGATTCAGTAAAAGAAGGCAAACGTCTGCGGTGACCCTGCAGAAATGGCAAATATTCAACACAGTCACTAATGACTTTAGAACATGCTTCTTGATGGAAACCCTTGCTGGAACAATCTGTCTCATCCCTCCCCCTGTGGGAACTTTCAAAATACAATTTAAATTGTAACTTTACATGATGTCATGCAAGGCTTCACTTCAGGTCATCATTCAATGACAACTGTGGGAACTGGAGTGTGAGCAGGGGGGCTTGCCATATACTGGACGCTGCCAAGAGTGTAAAACAGCCCTTAAATTTACTAACGTTTCACGCTGTTGATCTAGCTGAAATATTTTTGCTACTTGGACGTCACAATAATCATCTATAAGTGACAGAATTTGTCTTATATCATTTGAAGTTCTAACAAGTTAACTGTAAAGTGGTGCACTTCAAGGTCCATGTTAATATGCATTGATTGTATAAAAGTGATTTAATGTGATGCAGTAGAGCTATTTTAATCTAAGAATAAGCATTTGTATTGATTCCATGTGCTTCATGATGTGAATGAGTAGTTTTCACTGAAACAATAATGAATTTCTAAAAGAAAATGTTTTAAAAGTTGCATGTTACTATCTGAAATGTAATTCCCTATTATAGCTATTTAAATGTATTAACAAAGTTGTTTAAAATCACTGTAACATGAACACTGAACAAGGCTGTTAATGATGAATTCATAATTTTGAATGTTAAATGTGCCTTGATCAATAAAAATGAATGTTCCATGTTAATTTAATTTGCTTCAGTTCAACCATATTCATACGCCAGGCCTCTGATTTTGAAAGAAGACACACATTTGCAAAATAAAAACAGCGTTCTTATGTTACTTTTAGACTTCATTCCAATACAACGTTAGCTTGGAAATACACGTGCTGTTGTTTTAGGCATAGCCTGAGAAAGTAACCTTGAACTTAGTACATCGAAGAACTATGGATATACAATTGTTTCAAATCGTACAGTAGAGGAAGATGGATGCTGTTTCCATGTTGGAAATGTGGATAATTCCTGATGTTTCAAATGACTGTATTATGATGGACTATGACTGGACAGTTAAACCTACGGGTTTGTGTGGTGTGAGCGGTGGACAAATCATCTTGAACTTTGGAGTTCAATATACCATTCCCCAATTCAATTACCAGCTATTCTTCATTATTCCATTGGACTTTGAGAGGGATAGACCTCTTTGCACTGCCTCCACACCTTCCCTAATGCTAGGATGAGAAAACACATTTTTCTAGTGACCTATGAGAAGTCTTAGCTTCTGACATGCTGACACCTTCCCTTTTTACTTACTGCCAATGCTAGTTAGCTTTATCCTGCCCCATATGTAGATTTTACAATTTTTATTTTTTATTTTTTTCCATTTTACTTTTTGACCCCATGTCTAGTAGCCCAGCACTAGGAGAAATTAGACTTTGTACCTTTAAGGGATCCCCACTTTATTTAGAAAATGTATTTAAAATTGTGATTCATGCAAATACTTAGAAGGACTAGTCAATGTTTATTCTCAGAACACCAGGCTCTGGTGCTTTTGTTCTGTATTGCCTTGATAGAACTTTTAGGGGCATATTTATGAGAAAGTGGTGTATCAGTACTGATGCGCCACTTCTCTTGCGTTGCCCTTGCCCCGCCTAACGACACCATTGTTGCACAGTATTTACAATACTGCACACCACAGTGGTTATCACCACAACAGAGCCAGAATTTTTGATGCTGTTGTGGTGCTTTACTGAATTAGCATCAAAACATTTGACACAAGTGCAGCAAAGCACAGGGAGGCCTATTAATTTTAATGGGTGCATTATTTTAACGCCTGCCTTGAGCAGGGGTTAACAATGATGGAAAAAATGGGGCAGTGAAATCTACTAAGTTTCACTGCACCATTTTTTCAGGTCTCCCTTTCTCGGAATGCCCCCGTGCATACATTATGCCTGACGCAAGAAGTTGCAAATCTGGCGCGGGAGAATGGCCAAGTTAACTCTGCCTTAGCATCATAAAAATATTGCTAACATGGGATTAAGGCTGCACAAGGGGCTTTAGAATCCGATTCAGTGAGCACAAATCAGCGATAAGGAATTATAGACTCCAGGCTCACTTAGTTGATCATTGCATGGAGAAGAATCATGAGGAACGTGACCTGAAATGGATTATCCTAGAGAAAGTCATTTCATTAACTACAGACAATGACAAATATAGAAGAAAAAGAGAGCTCTTTTGGATCTATTCCTAGACACAGTACATTCAGGGCTCAATGATAGGATCCCATGGGAAAATGCATTCTTTTAAAAGGTCTCCTTCTCTTCTCCAAGTAACTAGTAAGGATATATGGGGTTTCTATTTATATCTGTCTCTTAGTGACTTCTTCTTGGCCCGCTTTATGAATTAATTAGACCTATGAAATATGTCTGACCTGTTCCCACTGATGTAGAAAGGTAGGTGATATTACTCACATTTTCTCTCATTGTTCCTGTGAGGTTCCTAACATGCAGACAAATTGTGCTCATACTTTAAATCCATCAACATAAATTATTTTCATTCCTTGATTCAGAAGGATGAATATTTGAGTCATTGGTCCTCTGTTGGTCATTTTGCTCTTCATATGAACTTATCCTGCTTTTGCGTGTCCAGATTTCGATTCAGCATGGAAGCGATGTTCCTATTTTAAAGAAAGGGATTTCTCTTATCATTCCATCATTGCGACCATTTTGCACTTTTGCTTGCACAGCCTTGTGGAGCTTTCTGACTATGCCTTCGGGTAGTCTCTCCCCTTTATTCTAACTACTTCTGAGTCAAGAGTGCGACCGTGAAGCACACTTGTCCCATGCTCTCTGTTAATTGATCCATGAGGTCCCCTTCCAGGCCTAATGTTTGTCATCCGGAGACGCATCGGTATCCACGTCTCCTTAAATAGTCCTAGTGTCGATTTTCATTCTTCTGCGGTAGGAAGAGGACTACCAGCGATAGGAGAATCCTCTTGGCGAACATAATGCGGTCTCTTATTAGTTAGAGCATTCAAGGTCTTTACTATTGCTTCTGTCAAATAGAGAGTTTAGACAACGCTTGCTTTTATGAGCTCTTTTTTACATATTTTTATATGCATTTGGAGAGAAGTATTTCCTTCTTACAAGTGAGAATTCAAGGAATCCTGGACCCTCCAAAGTTAAATAAGCTTGTTGGGTTACTCGCTAAAGTGTTTATAATATTCTTTACTGAATAGGCATGGAAACGTGTTATATATGGGTTTCGCTTGTCTCCTCAGTTATACCCAGAAAGAAGCTTGATCTTTCATAACAAACGGGAAAACCTGTGAAGATGGAACTCCTATGGAGCCCAGTGGTCGATATTCTTCACTTATAAGAAGATACAATTCCTGTGTTTTTCCATCTTTGTAACAAAGGTTAATATATACGATAATCTTAGCTCTAATACATTATTACTATTCTCACACTGTCATCATATGTCTCAGCAGAGTTATTATAATGTGGGAGGATAAAAACATGGCCTCCTGGAATTTATTCCTTCTTCTGAGGCAACACCTGTGGGATCCCTGTGTATGCTGGAGGTGATTTTTGTGGTGATGCTGTCACTCTGCATGTTAAGATACATGAGGGTACCAAGCCTCTCCTGGGGAGCTTTTTTTGCACCACACACTTGCAAAGTGCCCTGAGGAAGGTGGGTGTCCTTTTTGGTCATGTGGCACCGAAACATGCGTCAGCACAAAAAAATTGGGGCAGCACTGTGGATTGGATCTTACTTTTCTTCATATGAATTCTATAACAATCGACTTTATATAATTGTCTCAAATAATGATGATTTTATTGATAACGCATAAGAGAGGTTTTCATCTGAAAATAAATCTGTTTTCTATGATTAGTAGTGTTAGAAATGGGGTCTTTGCTTGGCAGTCAGGTTACCCCGTCCAAGCAAGGACCCTCACTCTAGTGAGAGTAAGTCACACACAATCCAAATTATCCTGTGCCCACCCTCTGGTAGCTTGGCACTGAGCAGTCAGGCTTAACTTAGAAGGCAATGTGTAAAGTATTTGTTCAATAAATCATTAAAAAACACAATATAGCACCACAAAAATACACCACACAGTGTTTAGAAAAATATATATTATTTATCTGATAAGATGCAGGTCAGTACAATTAAAACGCAATAAGTAAATGTTGAGATATCACTGAAAAGTGATATGAAGTGTCTTAAGTCTTTTAAAAGCAAACCAAGGCGGTCATTCTGACCGCGGCGGGGGGCAGTCGCCGCCCGCCATGCGGTCACCGCCGAATGACCGCCCTGCGGTCAAAAGACCGTGGCGGCCATTCCAACTTTCCCGCTGGGCCGGCGGGCGCCCTCCAAAAGAGCGCCCGCCGGCCCAGCGGGAAAGCCCCTGCAACAATGAAGCCGGCTCCGAATGGAGCCGGCGGAGTTGCAGGGGTGCGACGGGTGCAGTGGCACCCGTCGCGATTTTCACTGTCTGCTAAGCAGACAGTGAAAATCTTTGTGGGGTCCTGTTAGGCGGCCCCTGCACTGCCCATGCCAGTGGCATGGGCAGTGCAGGGGCCCCCAGGTGCCCCACGACACCCGTTCCCGCCATCCTGGTTCTGGCGGTTTTCAGGCTGGCGGGAAGGGGGTCGGAATCCCCATGGCGGCGCTGCAAGCAGCGCCGCCATGAGGATTCCATGGGCCAGGGGAAAACCGGCGGGAAACCGCCGGTTCCCCTTTTCTGACCGCAGCTTTACCGCCGCGGTCAGAATAGCCCAGGAAGCACCGCCAGCCTGTTCGCGGTGCTTCCACTGCCCTCCGCCCTGGCGGTCAGAGACCGCCAGGGTTGGAATGAGGGCCCAAGTCCCTTTCAAGCACAAAACACCCGGTTTGCATGAAAATTTTTCACAAAGAATGGCAGAGGAGGAGATGAGTGGAAACAAAGGGGTGAGCGTCGATTTCTCGGGCCGCACACAGCGAGGCAGCATTTAGTTTTCTTGCAGGGACGGCTGTGCGTTGATTTCTGGCGCCCAGTCGTGGATCCTCTTCAGGTTGCGGGGTTTTCAGACACCCCGGGGACAATGAGTGGATTTCCTGTGCTGGCAGAACAAAGTCACAGGAGCTGCGTTGATTCGGTGGGCGTTGCATCGAATTTTCTACTGCACAGCAGGCGCTGCGTTGATTCCTCTCTGGAAGTCGGGCTGCGTCATTCCGGCTCAGCTGTACGTCGATTCGGTGGGCAGTGCGTCAAATTTCTGCTCGCTACGCTGGTGCTGCATCGATCTTCTCATTGCAAAGTTGGGCTGTGTCATTCCGGTTCAGCGTGAGGTGACATTTTCACCACGGTGCAGGCTGTGTGTCATTTCTGGCTGGCTGTGCATCGAATATTGCCGCACAAGGAGTCCTTCTTGTAGAGATGACGTCTTTTTGGTTGTGAGACTTCAGGGAACAGGAGTCAAGCTCTATCCAAGCCATTGGAGAGCACTTCTTCACCACAGCCATTGAGCCACAGTTTGCACCCACCTTGCTGACACCCCGCACCATCCCAACAGAAACCAAGCTGCTTGCCATACTTCACATGCTGGCAAGTGGCTCTTTTCAAACAACTGGTGCCCTGGTTGCCGGAATATCACAGCCATCATTCTCTGCCTTTTTACCCAAAGTACTGGATGCCATCATTGGACTTACACTCCGCCACATCTGCTTCCCTAACACACTGCAGAAGCAGCAGGAAACAAAACAGGGGTTTTACCTCATTAGTGGCTTCCCACATTTCCTTGGTGCAATCGACTGCACACATGTACGTCTTGTGCCACCTGCTGCAACTGAACACCTCTACCGCAACAGGAAGCACACACATTCCATCAATGTGCAGGCCATTGTCGATCACCAAGGATTGATCACCAACATCGTGGCAAAATATCCTGGGAGTGTCCATGACTCATTCATCTTCCGTCACAGCACCATCAATCAACACTTCCAGGATGGACGGTATGGCAATGGACTAATTGTTGGTAAGTACAGAAACCTACTTATATACACACTGCACAGCATCCCTCTAGGACACACAACACATACACCACAACAGCAACATGTCGACAGGAACACACTGAGGTTGTGACATCGCTAGCCATGTTTCATAGGTCACCATTGAACCTGTCACACATCTGAAATTAGTGTACAGTCTAATGTTAAGACGTCAATGATCACAACGTTTGGAGTGGTTTGCCTAATTGTCACCTTGCAAAATGTAAGCGTCTCAATGATGTTTAAATTAATCCATTGCATAAGTCTCAAGGTATGGGATGTCCAGGGTACATTGAGATGAATGTGTTAACAACACTGTCAAATTGAACCTGTGTATGGAACTATCATCTCACGCCCAGTGAAGACACAGGGACACCTGTATCCCAAATCACAATGCTAGGGAGTGCACACTGTACTGCAAATCCCAAAACATACTGCTGACAACCGGTCAGCAGCCAAACACTCATTCAGCCAAGGAAACAACACAATGCAGATGGTACATCCTACAATCCTGGGATGCAACACAATAACACAAAAGAGTCACAGACAACACAAGACAACTACTGCCATGCAAGGTGATATCAATGGGGCAAGCTACATCAACATGATCCCATTCATTTTCTCTTACAGCTGATCAGGGGTATGGGATCCAGCCATGGATAATGACACCATTTGGCAACCCGAGCACTGCAGCAGAGCGTGCCTCCAATGATGCACATAGGAGGAAACGCACCATAGTGGAGAGGCCCTTCGGCATCCTCAAGTCGAGATTCAGGTGCCTCGACATCACTGGTGGTAGCCTCCTATTTTCCCCTGAAATGGTCTGTAAGATCATTCTTACATGTGCCATCCTGCACAACATTTGCATAAGAAGGAACATTCCCTCTTGGAACCAGAGCCAGACATTCCTGAAGAGGAGGAAGAAGAGGATGGTGGCGTGCAACATGAGGGGGAACAACAAAACACGGCTGCTGGATTGTGTAGGCGCCAACATATCGTGAACAATTTCTTTTAAAAATAATCACCATCACCACTGTATGAACTAATGTAAATAAAGACTGATAATAATCACCATAGCATGGTCTGGCTAATCATTTTTGCTCACCTTTATCTCTAACTACTAGAATAAGAGTGTAGCCTCATGGAGCATTGCTGATATACCGATCAGGACACAGAAAATCCCAGAGCAATTTTGATGCATATCATACAACGGTCAAATACACAAACACTGTAAATGACATATATCATGTACATTTCACCATTGAAGGGCAATAGCAGAGCACCACACCTATTTCACACATACATGTTGGAAACATGGTTCATCGCAGCTTATGGCACACAACTAAGACACCATCACTCAATAAGGGGAAAACAAGCCTCATACATGAGGCAGTTGATGTGCTATTGAATTTGTAACAGGAATGTATGACCAGACCCTTGACAGCAGTAAGTCCAACTGCATCCAATCTTTGCAAGGACTATCTGTGACTAAAGTTCCATATAAGCAGAACATAGACAGCACAAGTGCCACACATATGACAAGCATTGCGCACATGACATTCCATGTACATGTCAGCCCATTTCCTAACGCATGACATACCCATGCTCCTGGTCACAACCCACCTGTCTGAAGAGGTCCCTGGAATAGTAATATGTGTACCCTGATATTCCCTCTTCTACACACACAGACAAACAATAGTAATCCAGTGTGCTATAACCTTTCCTATGGTATACCATTGTCATAGTACATCTGACTGCATGGACCTCAGGTCAATTAATACACTGGCTTGTAGTTACTAAGCTCTGTTAGCATCTGTAGATTGCTTCCCATGTGAAAGGTACTGTTGGCCATTTGAATGCAAATCTCACATAAAGGACTTGTGAAAAACAGATGCAGCACACACCTGTGATCACCTCCATGCACACCACCCATCTGAACATGCACTGCCCCTGCTAATGCCTGGAACAGCATAGAAGTTGCCATTTTGTCAAATACACCTTTATGCATTGCTAGTAATTAGGCCGTGTAACACAGTCCTTGGGTTCATGTGTCATCTTCAAAAACACAGGACATACACAGTTTTCCATGTCAACTGTCTTGTTCTTCCTCCGACCAGTCTTTGTCAGACCACTGATTATGCAACTTGTGAAATTGCTGGATCCTGATTGACCCTGCATCCTTTCAGCCTGACTGGCACCTGTCTGTGCGTTGCCCTAAAGATTCCTTGTGGCTACATATGTACCACACTTGCTTTACCAAACCTCTCATTCCTCAGAGGGTATTTTGTCATGTGCTTCATCAATGCATACCCAAATACATTGTATAGCATCATCTGCCTTTTAATTGTACCATATTTGTTAAATTGTCTTTGAATACCAAAATCATGGCCCATCCCTTGTCTGGGTCTCATGTATGCATGAACGACAAAGAGTGACAGTGTACCAGGGCCGTATGCAGGTATTGGGTACGGTGCCTCCAGCAGAACCAGCCACCTCTGATAATGTCCATGAAAAGTCCACTCATGTTAGGACCCTGACAGTTCACACACTGAATCACATTGCTCACAACATATTGATGGGCCGTGCATGGTGAAAAGCTGTGAGAATGATCAGCACAGAGGCTATGATGTTCCCAGATGCAGTGAGAATTTTAGAGGCCAACCTGTGTACAAATGTTGTCATGACACCAGCCGGAAAATGACACCTGAGACATAATCTCACTCAGCACACCAAGGTTGCCCTGTTGACAGTCTCATAACACGTCTTCAGTGACATGGTCGGACCATCCCCATGTAGGTTCTCATGTCCTCATTGACTTTACTCACATTGATCTCCGAAGGATACTCAGTAAATACAGGAATAGCTGCCACTGATTCATGATGAGACCTGGACGTAAATGTGACAACATACACCCCTAAAAATATACAGGATCAACATTGGACCACGCACATGAACAGGACACCTCTGTGCAATTGATCACTGGAAAAATGTGGACACGTGCTGCCTCGTCTGCTGGTCCACCACCGCCACTGGAGAGTTGTGGCTCAGTTTTATGACCTCAACTGTGGCGTCATATTACATTTGTGGTTCACCTTTGGCTGTCTGGGCCAAGTACATAGTACCCACTTCGTTTATGCATGTGCCTGACTCACTGTGGGATTCACCAACAAGTGCCTAGGAAGCAGTTACCAAAAATCTTGGACATGGGATGGCCAACTTGTGGACTATTGACATGAACAAGGGTCTGCCATCTATCTGGTGCATGCTTTGTCATTTGTGGTGTCTATGTTACCCAAAATCTTGGAAGTGCACACAATGGATGTTGCTACATGTATGACTAACACATGTCCTCTCTCATTTCCACAATGACTTGCATCTAAGGTCTGGACACATTGACTTCACATTCATACAAGCATATTTGCAATAATGCTTCTTGTGATGCACACACACACTGGGTCGACTAATACATCAGTAGCCGCTGCACACACATTGAGCCATAGGCATTGAGGTATTGTACTCATGTGCGTCACCTTGCTATCCTCTCCTGATACCAAACATGCCCAAATTGTGCAATACATATATGTAGGCCACACATGTGGCCATCTAGTGCGTCAGCCAAGCATCAAAATCCTGTTAAGGAAGTAGCGGGTCATGGTCTGTTGCAGTATGATGTCTCACATGTGAACATACACCATCAACACCAAAGTGGGTGCAATCAGCCTATCTCACTTGTGTCCCAAATGTAACATAACATTACAATGAAAAACATAATCCCCAAAAGAAGTTCATGCCCTGAAATTTTGACGTTTTTATAGTTATGCATCATATTTTTTCACGCATACAGATTATGCGTCATATTTTTCGACGCACAGGAGTGAAAAGTAGGCCGCATCCAAATAATTGTAAAGACTATTTACTATTATTTGGATGCGGCCTAATTTTCTCTCCTGTGCGTCGAAATATATGGCGCACAATCTGTATGCGTGAAAAAATATGATGCATAACGATAAAAACGGCTACCATTTTATGCAGGAAGTGATGTAATAGGATATCCTGTTTACAGAATATGTACAGTGGGTGTACTTTCACTTTGCAGTCTGTGAATCTTCTAGAACGTGTGGCTGTGTTCAGCGTGTTGTCATGTGATTTTGTGCTTTTGTGTCCTGTGTGCTATCTTACTTGTTACTTTGTGAAATAAATATTGTTGTTGTATACTGTCTGAGTGTGTTTTGTTTACAATTGCCCAGTATTGTATTGTATTTGTTGTTTGTGGGAGTCTGTTGTGGGTAGTGCTAGTTTGGGGATAGTTGGGCTCTTTTAGTTGTTAAGTTTACTTATTTTCTGTACTTCTACTTTCCCCTTTTTCTCCTTTCTTCTTTTTTATCCCCTATTCCCCTTTTTGGTGCTGAGATGTTGGGTAGGCCACGTCTTGGTAGGATGGGTGAGGAGGAGCTTGGGGGGTTTATATGGCTGGTGTGCCATTTCCTCCCACTCATGATCGAGGCAGGGGGCAGGGTGATACAGGGGTATCACACTGAGGTGCGACGAATCCGGTGGGGAAAGGTGCTGCATCACTTGCAGCACATGTAAGGGAGCCAGAGGAATGACCACCAGCTGAAGCACTGCTGGGCTGACATCATCACCAGGGAGCAAGATCTGCTGGACTACGTGGGAATAGGGATTGGTGGCACTGTTGGTGAGTACAAATCACGTAAATCTGCACAATTAAAAGCTCTGTAGTGACATCAGATGATTTGTACCATATCTGCCGGCTAAGTTGCTGACTGTGTTGAATGCTGCAGAAACATACAGGGTCATTGATGGACTATGTGAAGGACCACAATTGCTAGCTGTCATGAAGCACGTGCTCTGCAAACTTAGCGAACACTTTTGCTTAAAGTAATTTGGTGCCGCCTTTGTGTCAGACAGCAACACAAAATAGGAGCCAATCATGTCTATATAGGTCACATTTGCCAGTGAAGTATAGATTTACTAAAATATTGGCAACCTTTGTTGACTCAATAGCTAGACTGACTTTAGAAACACTACATGATACACAAAATGAGTGCTGGCTTCACGTCAATTGATGATAGCAATGTGGCCCAGACATATGTCTCATGTGTGTCTGGTGAGTGTGTAAGGAAAGCGTTTTTAGAAGTTCTATGAATGTTAGGGATTATTGTGGTCCTTCATCGTTTTTGGATACATGTCAGATCTGGATTAGAAAACATCAGGAAAAGGTGTAAGGTGCCCTCAGCTAACATCTTACACTGATATTTGGAGTTTGTTGTGCCACATTCCAATTAGGGATGGCAGTCCAAAGGTGTGCACATGGGTTCATATCTCTATGTTTGGTGCAAATCACCATTGCTGGGCCACATCAAATGAAGAAAGTGTAACAACATGAGGGCGTACAAAAGTCTCTGCCCCTCTGTACATTGTACCTATGTGTCATAAATGTGTCATGGCCACATAGGCTGTTTGAATGGTAATGCAGTCCTCAAGTAACCAGGCTTTGGATGTCTCTCTTGGATGCACATGATGAGACGATTACACACCATTATCATTTCTGTTCACTAATGAAGGAGCATGTTTGCCACGACATGATAGTTAGGGCCACTACATGTGTGCAGATATGTGTGTAATTGTCACAGGAGACCCATGCTATGTACATGTTAGCCATGCTATATCAGATGCAGTATCTTCATGTCTGAATGGCTTTTATTACTTATGTCATCGTACACATTGTTTTTGTCTTTGGAATTGTTGGTCAGTGCACAGATTTTGAGCACATTTCTTCCTTCCATGCCTTACAGCATATCCTGCTGGTAGAGTCGGGGTTCAAACGGATGGCCCGAAGATACCGGAATGAACGGGCCTCCGGAGCATGGAGGGCTTTCCCACAGGGTGGCCCTACTTTGCCCACCACAGCCACAGCCACCACCAGCACAACCACCTCCACCCAGGTGGCAGCACCCTACACTGTGGAAGAGGTGGCTTCATTTGAGGACCCTGACCACTCCAGTAAGTGTTGATATGTCTGTTTTGTTTGCTGGTGATGTGTGATGGACTCCTGTGTGTTAAACACATAGCAAGGTGTGATGCGCTGGCCAATCACTTATCTTGTTCCATGAGTGGGATTTCAGTTTCTCACCATTTTTGAGTTGGCCAATGCTTATCCTATTGTATTATCTACGGATTGTAGGTCATTCCTATAGGCCTCACAATGAGAACTGGGGTGAGTCATGCAGATAACACTTGTATCAACAAGAGTCGCACTGGAACTCATCTCAGATTCAGTCTGCCTGTCAGACCCACATTCTCCCAGATTTGGGACTGCAAATCGCTTTCCAACAGACTTCTGCTTCCCTATTTACCAAAGTACTTATTAAAATGTAGGTTGAACTTCCTAGCAGCATATAGTTCCACATGTAGTGCTACAAGTATGTGGCACTTGAGTGCAATGGCCTAGGTGTCCATGATGTTTGGAATTGTTCGTTGTTTCTCAATCCCCCCACCCTCAAACACAGGCATGGGTTTGTGAATAGGGTACCTAGGACTAATGCTACCAGTATATTACACAGACATGCGAATAAGTGAATGTTTGGTCGGAACCTAGTATACACACTCAGGTACGGCACATGAGTACTATACTAGCAAGTCCAATTACAACTTGCAGATCATGTGGCTTTAGATCTCCATCCCATACACTGACATCTGTAGCCCTGGCATTGGTGGAGGATGTGCAGCATGATTGTTAGCTGACAACTGGCGGAACTCAGATGCCAAATTAATGGCAGTTGTTACCCATCTTGTAGGGTTTGGATGTGCTATGTGTGATATGACCTTTGTAGGCTGTCCTGCCATGTACTTCCTCAGGGACGTTCAATGATCTGTATGATGATATGAGCTGTTACAAGTACACTAGATGTACTGTCTTATTTACTTCTTGTGCCATTTCACACAATACAGTTCCTAATGTAAATTGTTTGCCTTTGTCTTCACAGATGCGGAAATGACACCCATCCAGGTCCGTGAGTTCCAGAGGCGGGCTATGAGGTACCAGCATATCCTGCTGGTAGAGTCGGGGTTCAGACTTTCCCACAGGGTGGCCCTACTTTGCCCACCACAGCCACCACCAGCACAACCACCACTTCCACCCAGGTGGCACCACCCACAGCTGGGACTGTTGTCCCAACGTCTGCAGTTGCTCCAGGCCCCAGCAGTGGAACACCTTCAGGGCAGCCCACAGGCAATGACTCTACACACCCACACACATCCTCCACCGGTACCCAGACTGCCCCAGCTTCTACAGTTGACCCTGCAGCTTTTCAGGCAATGAAAAGAAAAATGGACCGTGTGCTACGGAAAATCAGTCACCTGCAGCGGGATGTTCGACATATGAACAGGCATGTGCGGTCCATAAAGTGGACATTCCGGAGGGCCAACCTCTAGACTTTTAATATGGACATGATTCCCTCCTCTTTCCTTGTTCTTATACTTAGTGGGCTTAGGGGGCTTAGTGTTAGGTTAGTATAGGCTGTTAGTTTAGTTAGAGTTAGTGGGTGGGATTGGGGGGTCCTGATTCTTTCTATTTTTACTTTTCGAGTGTGTGGGTGGGTGGGGATTGGCTATGTTGGAGTTCTTGTGTGTTCACAAAAAAAACAAATGAAAAAATATAAAAAAACATATAAAAAAATATATTTGTTTAGGATAGTATAATATGTGTTTAGGTTAGTATCTGTTGTCCTCCATGTGTCCCGTCTCACAAGGGGGGGGGGGAGTTGATGCTTAGAATGTTTCGTTACATGTGATAAGTAAGTTTAGGTTAGGTTAGTTAGGGACAGTTGTGGGTAATGAGTAGTTAGTGTAGATTAGGGTAGGTAACACTTTTCCCTGAGTTTCCTCTTCTGTGACTACCGTTTAATAAATATATAGTGAACCCTTTACAGTATGTGTTAAATGCTTGTTGATCAGGGCCTTGGCATTAGTGTACATTAATTTTGTTCTATTATATTTGTGTCCTATGCTACGAACAAATCCCAACTGAGCTGTAAGATTGGCAGCTACCCCAGAGCTACCTTGCAAAGATTCTACCATTCATTGCAACCACCAATCACAGTTTATATGGATCCTAAAGTGTTTTTGTCAATAAGTATGTTTTCAAAGTCACAAACAGTGCTTCCAGATTTGGTTTTGGGGGAACTGTTTTAGGTGTGACTGCAGTGTGATGTTGAAGGACACCCTTATAAGGTGAGTTGTGGTAAGCACTCTTGTAGTATGGTCTTCATGACTCACAGACATCATTTGTGACACTGTACAGCATGATTACTTATTTGTAAACTCTTTCATTCATGCAGTTTTTGGGGTGTTTGCTTAGATTTGTGGGCACTGTTATATGTGTTAGTACTGCATGGTGACAACATTTTGCTGCCACTATTTGAAGACTTAGATATCCCTTGAGGAAGCATTATTCTGTCCAACACAGCATGATGGTGTATGGTTTCTCACTTCATCAGATATTACCCTCAGGAAGGGCAGAGTATGATGCAATCCTGGCAAGTGTGCAAAGTTATCTGACTACATAATTTCAAGACAGTTGTATTGTCAAGCTATGTAATTTGACAGGAGTCACATTTCAGTTATCTACTGCACAGTTGATGTGTCACATTACACAGAGACAACATTGTTGTGTAAGTGCTATTTATTGAAAAGTGCTGTAGTGCTAAATGTACATTGTCCATGATTGTGAGTCCATTATAGTGACATCTTCCATTGTGATCCTACACAAGTGGTAAAGGAAAATGCTTTTGACAAGCTGGGGTGATGTGTCAGAAAGTGCTGAGGGACAGGATTTGCCAATGAGCAAGTGAGAGACAATCACTGGGCAGGATGACAAGATTAACAGTGGTTTGCAGAACAGTCATTGAGTACAGCTGTTGTAAGACTGGCATGTTACAAAGACTGGCAGTTGTTGTAAGACTGGCATGTTACAGTTGTTGTAAGACTGGTAATAATTGGCCATGTGGCAGGGACTAGTGCTTCCGGGTACTTTTCCGTGTGAAGGTGATCTGTTCCATGTCTTCTTCTTCTGATGTGTGTGTTGCCTCCTCTGTCCTTGGTGGCGGTGGTTGTGAAGGGGCAACACACACCTCAGTGTTAGAAGACGTGGAGTCAGACATCCTGGTCACTGCTACCTGTGAAGGTCTTAAGGGCAGTACTGCTGCAAGGAGGATCTGCTGATTCTTAAGAATAGCAGCCACATCACAATGGTAGGCAGCCAGGTCGGCCCTGAGGGGGTCATGATTGCATTCATGCATGCACTGGAAGGTTTGGGGTGCGAGGTGTTGTGGCAACTCCCTTACTGCAGTGGTGAATTCCTTGACAGTTTCTTGTAGTTCTTGCAGTATGGATGTTAGGGCTTGCATAGCTGCTGCCTGATCTGCAGATGACATCATGCACGAACGCACCCCCTCTAGGCTGGCTGCCATAGTTTGCATCCCCACCTGCACCTCCTTGACCAGCTCCCGCTGTATTTCAACAACAGTTCTCTCAAAGCTGGTGCCTGTGTCGTCTGAGTCCTCAGCTGTATTTGAGCATGCAGGTCTTACAATTAGGGTGGTGGGTGGATCCTCTGCAATGGCTGCTTGTTCTGTGCTCCTCCTTGTGACTGAAGGTGGGGTCTGGAGGGTTCCAAGGACTTCTTGGATAGTCTGCTGGGGAATGTTTGTCAGATCGTCATCCATGTCATCAGGGTATTCCGGGACAGGCATATCCGCAGGAGATCCATCGTCCTCTGAAATGAAATGGGGTACAATTAATGTATGTGTGTTGTGGCATTTGTGATGTGACATGCCTGCCTTGTGATGATTTCACATTGTGATCTTGTTTCCTGTTCATTGCTCCAGTCTTTCAGATGGGCATTCTCCCAGGCCTATGGCCCACCTGCATGTCACATGTATTGTATTAAGTTATTGGACTTGTCAGCATCATCTCCTTGAGTGTTGTTTTAGGCCAAATAATGAATTGCCACCTTCTTGTCCTACTCAAGCCTCCGTCTACATCCATTCTCATGGTGAGACCTTTCACTGGCGGTGGGTTCTCTGACGGCACTGGCACCACACTTGACAATCTGGACCTGCCCCAGTCTCTTATCTTTCACATCCACTTATATGTAGTTGACATGTAGCGTATCCTATGCATAGCATTGTTATGGCATGATATGGATGTTGGCATTGGTAATGTGTACAGCTGATGTTAGGGAATGTGTGGTACATTGGATTGTCCTGATAGTCGTAGCTGTGTCCTATTTCCTCCTCTGACTGTGCAGGTGTATGTCAGTGACCAGTTACATGTGTCCTCCCCCTCAATTCTGTGGTCTGAGCAGTATGACATTTGGGATGTTGCATTGTGACCCAGGCACAGGATGGACCCTTACATATGCAGCATGGGTGTGACCTTAGTGCTGTGTAGCTCCTAATGTGGATGACATTGGCTGATGTTTGCGACAACTATGGGCATTCACATTTGACAGGACTGGAGCCTTTGTCTTGTTTCAGGGGATTATTGAAGTTGTCATCCTCAACCCTCTAATTTAGGTGTGTATGATCCATGGGGATGTTACTGCCATTGGCTCCTTGAGCTGCACAGAGCGGAGGTGGTAGTGGCAACTGTTGTCACTGTTACATTCCAGTTGTCGGTATGACTAGAGGTTGTTAATTGGGCCCTAGTTATTGTAGGGGGTATAGTGGCTGACATGTGCCAGGATATCAGTTTGACATTGTGCCCTTCCCTCCTGGCGTGGCTTTACCTTTGCTCCATCGTTGGCATGGCAGCATGCCCCCATGGGACTGTTGTTGGTGTAGTGTTATGGTGTGCCCCAGCTTCTCTCTGTGCAGGCCATGCCCCCATGCCATACCCCTTTACCTATGCCACTCCATGTATATGATGACTTCCATGCATTTTGTGGTCCGTATCCCCCCCTGCTTACAGTTGACATTAGTGCATTATAATTCCCCATGCAACTTACCCTGCATGTGTGTTGTCTCCTGGTAGTCTGCGCTGTCCTGTCCTTGAATCCCTGTGACGATCTCCTCAGGGATGACGGCTGCGACCATCTCCTCCATGTGGTCCAGGGCCATCTGGTGTGCTGGACTCCCACCTCCAGTCTGCAGTGCTGCCTTCCTGTTCCTGGCCATCTTTTCCTTGGTCCTGCACTTGCAGCCATTCCATTGTTTTTTGCACTCAATGACTGTTCTGCGTACTTCTGCCACGCTGTTCATCTTGTCAACAATTTGTTGCCATATTGCCTCTCTCCTACTGATTGGCAATTTTGAGGTGACAAACAGTTGGTGCTGGTGTTTCATCACCTCTTTAACCAGAATTTCCTGTTCCTCTGCACTGAAGCGACACTTTCTTTTCTTCTTAAAAGTGTCCTGGTTCTTGTGTGGGTCCTCCTGACTGGTCCCCGGTCTGTTGTCATCTTCCTGGGGTCTGTACAGGCATCCCGGATCCATTTTGGCTCTCCTCTGCTGAAATGGCTGTGTTCGCGGGGAATTTTGACGCTATTGCATCAAAAAACACTGCATATCGGTTTGCGGTGTTGTAAATCAACCCACAGTCATTTCTGCCACGTTAACCTCGTTTAGCTTTACGATTTGACTTGAAAAAAAATTACTTACACCTGTGGTTTGCGCCGCTGTGCATCAAAGTATAAATTTGACGCCCGCACATCGCACAGAAATGACGTTAGCCGTCGGTAATATTTTTGTCGGAAAACTGCGCTGGCGCAGTTTTGCGTAAAAAAGTATAAATATGGGCTTAACTGTGGTGCTTGTGTTTACCTGAGCCACTTGTTTGTGTTGGTTTGGGTGATTGCTGGTCTGAAGGTGTTCTTGGGATAGGCTGGGGTTGAGGGGATTGGGACTGAGTAGAGGAAGTTGGAGGAGGAGGCTGGAGACAGGGACATTGGCTGCCATTAGTGAGTTGGCCAGAGCCTGGAATGCTCTTTATTGGGCCCACACGCCAGAGTGAATGCCCTCCAGGTATACATTTGTTTGGTAAGCACAGGTGCTCCGAAAAGGAGGGGGTCCAAATCACAGACTTCCTATGTAGAATGCCTTGTCTGTGAGTGTGGGAGCTTGACCAGGGGACATGGACCCTGGTCCCCCAAAATAAATACACTAGTAAAAAAAGGTAAGGTCCCACTGAATGAGTGATATAGTATCTGGTTGAACATGCAATCGATGAAGTTCAGAGAAGGAGCTGCAAGGAGAGCCTGGAATGCTCAAAGTCAAATTTTTATTTTGAAAACACACGTAACTCCCAGTTGAAATGGAAGCAACATGGGTCCCACAGGGAAACAGAAGCTCAGCCAACACGTGTTTCCCCACACAGGCATGTACGCCAGGGCTTTCTCAAGGCATAATGTATCGACAAGGTTCGTTGTGCAAAGATATTTACAGTTGTGTAAACGCTATTTACATTAGATAATCATAATGTATCAACAAGGTTCATTGTGCAAAGATATTTACAGTTGTGTAAACGCTATTTACATTAGATAATCTCTAGGCTGGGTCGGAGCCGTACAATTGTTCAAAAAGTCACGTCCGTCGCCATAGTTTTGAAAAAGGGGCCCCTGGTTGATACATAATGATTATCTAATGTAAATAATAAACACAAAATGAATCATGTCTCTCAGTTCAATAATTTCTGTGCCACTCTATTGTCTGAATGCTTTCAGCAGTCTCTCATAATAAGCATGAACAGACTCCTTTCTCTCCTGAGATGTCCTGTCAATCCTTTGCCGATCAATATCTTTAGGGGAAACTCTAGTTTTCAAAAACGCAATCACATTATAATAGTTTTTCATCACCTCTTCATTTCATCACCTCTTCAGACAGCACACCTGCTACTGCGTCTATCGGCACCTCACACGTTGGCCAATCAATGCTCCTCTTACACTCAACCCACAAATCTGCTGGAATCACAATTTCAAATAAAGTGTTTAAATCTTCCCACAAACACTTTGCAAGCTTGACAAATCTTTCTGTTTGTTGGTATCATTCGACTGGTTTCTCTCACAGCTTTGGGTAATCATTTGTAAACTATAGTATGCCACTTTTGCTCTAAGGAACATGAACGCAATTACCTCCAGGAATTACTCTAATTGTCATCATTTTTACAGATACTTCAGCCTGCTGTGCATTATTTGAAGATGCACTCAGCTTTTTCTTCTGGTATCTTTTCTTTGCCCACCTGCCTCCTCATTTATCTAATGCTCCTCATGTTTGAATACTGTGAATCAAGTCCTTAATTGTGAATTTTCATTCCAGGTGATCTCATGATTTCAATATCTCTAGCATCAAATTATTATAATCTTTAACTCATCTTCAACTGTTTGGATTTATTCATTTCGATTTCATATTTCTCAGCCAAATTAGCTAATTTCTCTGAAACATGTCCTGCCCAAAGAGTAACATCCTTGCACATGAAGCGCAATGTATTTTCAGTAGAATAATCTAATCTATTCAATTCAAGGGTTTCCTCAATGATTTCATTTAACTGCAATTTTAACTAGCCATGTTCAACATCATTTCTTCCTCAGGCATGTTTCCTGGGCATCATGCGCCACTCAAATTGTCAAACCACTCATTCAATTATTGTGCTCATAACCGTTGTAAATTAATGTTATTTCCTCTATCTCGGGGCTCTCATAGCCTGCTCTTGAGTCATCACAGATGAACCCACGGAGCACAGGGGACAAGTCATATCAATCAGTGGACCAACTCCTTTATGTGTCTGATTCAAACCGAAAGAATTCATAGGGGTCATGGCTGGCACTGTAGTGCTCAGTCTCTCCATTTCTGCATTAGTCCAAAAAGGTGAATTAGTTGCCGATTTTGGATTTAGAATCCAGGGACTACTCTTGTTATTACCCTGGGCATACAATGGGTCTACTGGACCTATAGTTATAGACACTGCTAATGCTTCTGGTCCTGTCAAATTTGACTGACTTTGTGGGAACATTGACCTTTTACTTTGGCCAGTTAATACTGTGCTAAAACCCTGACCTGATTTAACTGATTCGGGGCAAATATGCTGTGGTGTCATTACTGGGGAATACATTGGTATGGTCTGTCTCTGGTTCACAAATTGTGCAGGTGTCTGTACATTAGGTGTGGACTCAAGTTGAGTTATTCCTGCAATCTAAATTGGCTGTGGTATAACTGGAACTGGAATATTCTGAACTGTATTAACATTTGGAGCAGTCAGATAAACCGCAGTAGGCACACTTGGAATTATCTGAAGCTGGCTTTGTGCAACTGGGGTTGTGGCCCCACTGACTACATTCTGGTTTACAGATCAACTGCATTATACGGTGAGGGGTGAGTCTGCAACAACTGAGTTATAATTCATCATCTGAATTACTCTTGACACCTTCTACCCTTTTATTTTCACGCAACATCTGTTCTGTATTTTCCTCAGATTTCTTTGTAGCTTTAGCCTTAACACTTCCATCACCTTCCTGAGTAATTGGTGGAAATAACCTCACTGCGTGTAATGCATCTGCTCTCCATATTCTCTGCTCTGCATCCCACCTAGCTTCTGCTAGTGTCCTTTCTGCTTTCTTCATTCTCCTTTCAAATTTCTGAGCTTCTTTTTGTCTCACAACTAATTCCCGAAAAGCAAGTGCTTAAAATTGTGCAGGTCTAGGAAGGGGCTTTGATTCATACATCACACTCCTCACGTTCTCCGAAATTCTCAGATTAAAAGGCCTGTAAGAGGGAAAAGCTAGTATACCATCCTTCTCACTTTTTTTGAAAATTTGATTTGCCCAAAGACATGCTAAAACTCCTTTCTCTTCCATTACCTCGAATACTGGTGTACCTTCAGGAAGAGTAGGCTTGCCCTCCCTAACTGGAATAAAGACATCTTCTTTCAACGTACTCCTTAAAGCTGTGAACAACTTCATTTTTATGTAAATCTAATACACAAACACAAAACCTACAAAACCAGGAAAAAATGTTCAATCCCACAATCCTTTTCACCAGCTGTTCTCAACCTTTAGCAGCTCAGTCTTGTCCACCAATCCAAGCATGGCTTTTCTCACCAACCAACCAATCCCAGCTCAGACCAAATGTTATCACACTCACTTCACTCAGCAGCTGTGACTTACTCCAGAGCTGTCTCATACACCTCTCATGGAAAAACCTAAATGCAACTATTGCGAGCACAAAAACCAAAACCTGTCTGCACACTACAAGTAGGACTCGAACGCTTTGAAAGCTGTGTGGAAATTTCACCTGTGGGAAACAGCTACTCTTCCGGCTATGGCTTTCTCATAAACTCAAGTAAGATTTGACCTGTAAACCTCACTCCGATTAATACGGATCCTCCATGTGCACTCAAGATTCACCTAGTACCAACCAACCACTCACACACTCAAGGGAAATACTACTGGTATTGTGGACAGCGCTCAATCAACCAACACCTTACCTGCAGACAATAAATTAACCAAGTGCCTCTATACACTTGTACAATACTCTGAAGTCTTAGGCCTTGCAGGACCTGTTACAGCAACAATCATGTGGGCAATTTTTTAGCACAAAGCGCAACATTCACCTGGAGTACGTCAACTTCCCATTCTCCTATTTGGAGTACGCAAACTCCCTACTTCATTTCCTACTCACTTCATACATCACACTCTACCACAATTTAGCCAAAACTCTGCAAGTGCAAACCCTACTCAAAACACATACCGCACACTTGTAACACAATGTTGGAATTTCATAAACCCTTACACTACACTAAGAACAACTCATAGGACAAAACCATAACCCTGCTACCAAAAATTGTCTCTATGCTGGGGCCCCTGAGAAGGGTTTTCTCTCCCCAATTCTGGTTTCAACAACCATCAGTGCTCGGGCGAGACACCATCACCTTCCTCATCTATAGAGGTCTACCACACCCTTGGACTTGGTGAAGAGTGTCAGAATCATTCAATCACAAATCAATTAGATTATATCACAAACAATAATAAACACCATAAACAATTTAAACACTAAATCAAACTCCAAACCAAATCAAGTTTCAAAGGTTTATTACAGTCCCAAAATCAATGTCACATATACAGTGAGCAAGACTAAGGGGGTCATTCCAACCCTGGCGGTCGGTGTTAAAGCAGCGGCCAACCCGCAAACAGGCAGGCGGCCAAAAAAATGGAATTCCGACCCTGGCGGGAACCGCCAACACAGCCCGCCACTTTAATACTCAGACCGCCACGGCGGTACAGACAAGCAGCGCGGCGGTCACCGCCAACAGACAGGCGGCAGACAATGTACCGCCCACCCTATCACAACTCACCAATCCGCCACCTTTTCCGGGGCGGGAGCCCCGCCAATAAAAACACGGCGGAAACAGACTACGAACGGGAAAACGCTCACCTCTACACACTCCACGAGGAATCTGGACAGCATGGAACCAGAACTACACATCCTACCAGCTATTGTCTACCTGCTCCTCTACCAGGAGCACGAACGCCGGCGCAGAAGACAACGGTGAGTACTGCACCTACGACACACGGGAGGGGGGAGGAGAAACGATTACGGGCACACACATACGCGACCCCCCCCCCAACTACCTACACACCAATGCAGAGCAACAACTCAGAGTGACACCCCCCAAAACCCCCCGGAAGAATGCAAAGACAAAATAATAAGTAATTGTAATACAAATATATTGTAAGGCAAAGTAAATAAGTAAGACGAACATCCCATAACTATATACACATATGTATATTGTCCCGTCAGAATTGGCTTTCTGTCATTGTACATGGGCCAATGGTCCTCAACACATGGGCAAAGCCCACACATGAGACCCGAATCCATTGGAGAGAACACTGCAGGGTCATCAGATAGGAAAACTACAGGCACCTCACGGGGAAGGGAAGGGGGGCCACCTCAGCCACATGAGTCCCCGACGCCAGATCCACGAGGGGCCTCCACGGCCAATGTTCAATCCTGGGGAGTGCAAAGGCACAGTCTCTCAAGTCTCTACAGTGGGTGGGTTGCCCACTGTGCCATCCTGGGGAGTGCAAAGCCACAGTCTCTCAAGTCTCTACAGTGGGTGGCTTGCCCACTGTGCCATCCTGGGGAGTGCAAAGCCACAGTCTCTCAAGTCTCTACAGTGGGTGGGTTGCCCACTGTGCCATCCTGGGGAGTGCAAAGCCACAGTCTCTCAAGTCTCTACAGTGGGTGGGTTGCCCACTGTGCCATCCTGGGGAGTGCAAAGCCACAGTCTCAAAAGTGGATGACAGACTCCAGCGGTACTGGAGGACTCTTGGTGCCCAGAGTGTATCGTGCAGCCCTGTCCGACACTGATCCGGGCCTGCCCCTTCTGCCAATGTGTCAGCGGTGCTTGAGATGAAGGCCCCAGCGGAGCGGTGCTTGAGATGAAGGGCCAAGCGGAGCGGTGCAGAGACGGCGGTGCCCAGCGGAGCGGTGCAGAGACGGCGGTGCCCAGCGGAGCGGTGCTTGAGATGAAGGGCCCAGCGGAGCGGTGCTTGAGATGAAGGGCCAAGCGGAGCGGTGCAGAGACGGCGGTGCCCAGCGGAGCGGTGCTTGAGATGAAGGGCCCAGCGGAGCGGTGCTTGAGATGAAGGGTCAAGCGGAGCGGTGCAGAGACGGCGGTGCCCAGCGGAGCGGTGCTTGAGATGAAGGGCCCAGCGGAGCAGTGCTTGAGATGAAGGCCCCAGCGGAGCGGTGCTTGAGATGAAGGGCCAAGCGGAGCGGTGCAGAGACGGTGGTGCCCAGCAGAGCGGTGCTTGAGATGAAGGGCCCAGCGGAGCGGTGCTTGAGATGAAGGGCCAAGCGGAGCGGTGCAGAGACGGCGGTGCCCAACGGAGTGGTGCTTGAGATGAAGGGCCCAGCGGAGCGGTGCTTGAGATGAAGGGCCAAGCGGAGCGGTGCATGAGATGAAGGGCCAAGCGGAGCGGTGCAGAGACGGCGGTGCCCAACGGAGCGGTGCTTGAGATGAAGGGCCCAGCGGAGCGGTGCTTGAGATGAAGGGCCAAGCGGAGCGGTGCAGAGACGGCGGTGCCCAACGGAGTGGTGCTTGAGATGAAGGGCCCAGCGGAGCGGTGCTTGAGATGAAGGGCCAAGCGGAGCGGTGCAGAGACGGCGGTGCCCAGCGGAGCGGTGCTTGAGATGAAGGGCCCAGCGGAGCGGTGCTTGAAGTGAAGGGCCAAGCGGAGCGGTGCAGAGACGGCGGTGCCCAGCGGAGCGGTGCTTGAGATGAAGGGCCCAGTGGAGCGGTGCTTGAGATGAAGGGCCCAGCGGAGCGGTGCTTGAGATGAAGGCCCCAGCGGAGCGGTGCTTGAGATGAAGGGCCAAGCCGAGCGGGGCAGAGACGGCGGTACCCAGCGAAGCGGTGCAGAGACGGCGGTGCCCAGCGGAGCGGTGCTTGAGATGAAGGGCCCAGCGGAGCGGTGCTTGAGATTAAGGGGCAAGCGGAGCGGTGCAGAGATGCCGGTGCCCAGCGGAGCGGTGCTTGAGATGAAGGGCCCAGCGGAGCGGTGCTTGAGATGAAGGGCCAAGCGGAGCGGTGCAGAGACGGCGGTGCCCAGCGGAGCGGTGCTTGAGATGAAGGGCCCAGCGGAGCGGTGCTTGAGATGAAGGGTCAAGCGGAGCGGTGCAGAGACGGCGGTGCCCAGCGGAGCGGTGCTTGAGATGAAGGGCCCAGCGGAGCGGTGCAGAGACGGCGGTGCCCAGCGGAGCGGTGCAGAGACGGCGGTGCCCAGCGGAGCGGTGCTTGAGATGAAGGGCCCAGCGGAGCGGTGCTTGAGATGAAGGGCCAAGCGGAGCGGTGCAGAGACGGCGGTGCCCAGCCGAGCGGTGCTTGAGATGAAGGGCCCAGCGGAGCGGTGCTTGAGATGAAGGGCCAAGCGGAGCGGTGCGGAGACGGCGGTGCCCAGCGGAGCGGTGCAGAGACGGCGGTGCCCAGCGGAGCGGTGCTTGAGATGAAGGGCCCAGCGGAGCAGTGCTTGAGATGAAGGGCCAAGCGGAGCGGTGCAGAGACGGCGGTGCCCAGCAGAGCGGTGCTTGAGATGAAGGGCCCAGCGGAGCGGTGCTTGAGATGAAGGGCCCAGCGGAGCGGTGCTTGAGATGAAGGGCCAAGCGGAGCGGTGCAGAGACGGCGGTGCCCTGTTCAGCGGTGCCTGTCTTGAAGGGCCCTGTTCAGCGGTGCTTGACACAGTGGTGCCCTGTTCAGCGGTGCTTGTCTTGAAGGGCCCTGTTCAGCGGTTCTTGACACGGCGGTGCCCTGTTCAGCAGTGCTTGTCTTAAAGGGCCCTGTTCAGCGGTGCTTCACATGTGTCTCCAGGGCACCAGATCCGGCCAATAGATGGTGTTCACTCGCCATCCGACTTCTCGCTTGCTGGGCCCTCCTGTGCTGGTGGCCCGTGCCCGTGGGTGTCCTTCTTCACCCCCGGAATGGGGCTGGTGGGGACCTCCTGGGCAGCTCGCCTGCTGCCGGACTTGTCGGCCGTGCTGCCCTTGCCATCCTCGCCTGATCCTCTGTGGCCCTTGCCTCCCTTTGGAGATGTGCCAGGTGGCACCCCACTCCCTGACGGTGCCAGGGTGGTGCCTGTGGAGGCTGCCGTCTCTGTTTTCTCGCTTTTTTTGTTTTTTTCCCAAGGGGTGGGCTGGCTGTCCCTTTGCTACTGGCCGATGTGGCTGCCCTCGAAGGTGGGGGACTCCAATATCCCTGGACTATGGTCCTTGTAGGTCCAGGGGTTGTGGTGGCTGAGGTGCAGATTGGACTTTTACGAGATGGAGGGGGTGGGTCAGGTGATGGAAAGAGGTTAATTTTGGAGAGGAAAAACTTTTTGGGAGCAATGGGAAGGGTAGGTGCAGTGGGTATGGGAGTGGAGGAAGAGGATGTGGTTGTAGGAGAGTCAAGTGTGCTGTCTATGGGTGCAGGTGCTTGTGACGGAGGCTGTCGTGAGGTGGATGGCTGTTGGGTGGGTGGCTGCCTGCGTTTGTGTGGTTTGGAAGAGGGGGTGAGAGACACACTGGGAGAGGACACAGGGGACGTGTAAATGGCAGTGGGGTTGGTGACTGCACGTGTGCGGAGTGTTCTGGTGGGTGTGCTGGTGATGGTCGTAGTGGCTGATGAAGTGGTGCATGCAAGTGTGAGTTGGGACGTCACAGGGAGGGAGGAGGGAGACGAGGAGGAGGGGGACAGAGAGGAGGCAGTGGCTGTTGGCATGTCTGCATGTGGATGTTGCTTGTGTGAATGCTTCTGTGATGTGTGGTGCTTATGCTTGGATGAGCTGACCTTGGGTGTTGAGGTGTGTGCAGGCTGGTCTGTAGGTGTGTCTGGGATAGGCAGAGGAACAGGGGAGTGGGACTGGGTGGAGGGAGTTGGAGGAGGGAGGCAGGAGACAGGGACAATGGCTGCCGTCAGTGCTGAGGCCAGAGCGTTGAACGATCGCTGATGGGCAGCCTGACCCGAATGAATGCCCTCCAGGTATGCATTGCTCCGATGCACCTCCCTTTCCACCCCCTGGATGGCATTCAAAAGGGTAGACTGCCCAACAATGAGCGTCTGGAGGAGGTCGATGACCTCCTCACTGAGGGCAGCAGGGGTAACTAGGGCAGGGCCTAAGGTGCCTGGGGCGAAGGAGATGCCCGCCTTGGTGTGCGAGTGGGCACGGGGGGAACGCTGAGGGGCTGCTGGGAGGGAGGAGCTGGTGCGCTGGGTGGCGGCTGTACCTGTTGTTGCGGTGGGCACGGATGTTGCCGCCACCACAAGGGAGCTCCCTTCCGAGGACGTGTCGGTGTCGCTGATGTCTCCACGTGTCCCCGTTGTGGAGCCCCCCTCGCCCTCTGTCTCACTGGTCAAATCAGAGTCCGTTGCATGGCCCTCCGGGGCCATGTGAGATGCAGCTCCCTCGTTTTCCAGTGCCACTTCTCCTCCGCCAGATGATGCTAATGCACACATGAACAGGAAGAGCAGACAAAAAAAGGGGGGGGGGAGAATAAAGACATGTTGAGTGCATGCATTGGCAACACAGTTGGCGGAGAGGACAGACACAGAAGCCCCCTGCACTACGCCGCGCACTTGGGGTACACTACTCAATCAGTGGGACATGGCCTACAAGCCTATGGACGACAACTGCACACATAGGTGACACAGGGCCATGGATAGCTGTACTTGGCACCCTACAGAGGTGGGGGGCGGGGGCACAGGGCCATGCCTTACGGAGGGGCCTAGCCTATAGAAATCGCCCTGGCCTAGGGATCCCCACAGCCCTCCTCCCCCACCCAGACACCTCCACTGCACACATAGTCAGCAGAATGAGAGTGTACTCACCCCCTTGTGTCTGCTGTGATGTCCTCACGCGCCCATCCAAATCTGGGTAGGCCACCGCCAGAATCCGAGACATCAGGGGGGTCAATTGACGCGTGGCACCCCTCCTACGTTGGGAGGCCATCCCCAGCAGAGCCTCCGCGGTCTTTCTGCTTCCGCTGCGGATGTCCTCCCACCTCTTGCGGCAGTGGGTGCCACGTCTGTTGTGGACCCCCAGGGTCCGGACGTCCTTGGCGATGGTATGCCAAATGTCGACTTTCTGATGGGCGCTGACCTATGTGACACGTACAGGGAGAGAAAATACAATATCAGAATTTTCTGCATGCTCGATGTGAGTGTCCCCCCATCCCCACACTTGCCATGTGGCACATGCTCTCATCTGTCGTTTGATGCATGCCTCATACGCTCCCCTCCGCACCATCGTTCATTCACCCCACTCAACCCAGGCATTGCCCACAAAGCATGGTCCCAGTGTACTTACCTGTTGGTCTGGAGGACCGTAGAGTAGCGCATACTGGGGGAGGACCCCATCAACAAGTTTCTCCAATTCCTCAGATGTGAAGGCAGGTACCCTTTCCCCAGTCGCAGCAGCCATTGTCTCTTCCAGACCGAGGTCACAGCAGCACTTGCAGTATAGGTCCTCTCCTGTGGATGATCAGGTCTCGAGTGATTAAGCAGATAGAAAATGGCGTCCACGCCCGCTGCGGTGCGTACCGCGGCGGTGCGTACCGCGACCGCCGGCGCACATCGTCATTGGCTCCTGAGACCCATAGGGTTCAATGTTAACCAATGCTGCTTTGCGCCGCGGTCTTCGACCGCCTACCGCCACAGTGTGCCACGCCAGCGCATTGACCTCACATCCCATTGTCACACTTCACAGGTCAGGCAGCCGCCATTTCAAGGGCCCACATGGCTTAATTTCTTCTGCGTCACACAGGCCTAGGCGTTGCATTGCCACTCATACAAGCCATTCAATGCATAGCGAATCGTGTTCTGTGCAAGCTGTGGTTACGTACCTGTGGGTTGCTTGACTCTGTGCTCCATGTTGTCCTTCCTAGGCACCGTCCGCTGGGACTTGCGAGGAGATGGAGGAATGTTCCCGTGTACAGACCGCTGGTGGACCTGTCGACAATGGAAGAAAGACATGTCACACTGACATACAGACTTGACCGAGCCACTATACAGGAACTGTGTGCCCAGCTGGAGCCAGACCTGATGTCCCCCATTCCCCCTCTGGTGCAGGTGCTGTCAGTACTCCATTTTCTGGCAAGTGGATCATTCCAAACAACAGTGGCCATATCATCAGGGATGTCTCAGCCTATGTTTTCTAAGGTTTTGTCCAGAGTATTGTCTGTCCTGATGAAATACATGCGGAGCTACATTGTTTTCCCTGAGGTGGGCGATTTGGCTACAGTGAAGGGTGATTTCTATGCCCTTGGACATATCCCCAACATCATTGGTGCCATTGATGGGACCCATGTGGCTTTGGTTCCCCCCAGTGAAAGTGAGCAGGTGTACAGGAACAGAAAAAGTTATCATTCGATGAATGTCCAGGTGGTCTGTTTGGCTGACCAGTACATCTCCCATGTAAATGCCAAGTTCCCTGGGTCAGTGCATGACGCGTACATCATGCGAAATAGCAGCATCCCTTATGTGATGGAACAGCTACAGAGACACCGTGTGTGGCTAATTGGTGACTCTGGTTACCCCAACCTGTCGTGGCTACTGACCCTAGTGAGGAATCCCCGGACCAGGGCAGAGGAACGGTACAATGAGGCCCATGGGCGGACTAGGAGGGTGATTGAGCGGACCTTCGGCCTCCTGAAGGCCAGGTTTAGGTGCCTGCATATGACAGGTGGATCCCTAATGTACTCACCAAAGAAGGTGTGCCATATCATCGTGGCCTGCTGTATGCTTCACAACCTGGCTTTGCAACGCCAGGTGCCTTTCCTGCAGGAGGATGGCCCAGATGGTGGTCTTGTAGCAGCTGTGGAGCCTGTGGAGAGTGAAGAGGAGGAAGACGACGGGGACGACACAGACAACAGGGACACAGTGATACAACAGTATTTTCAGTAGCACACAGGTACGAATCAACCCCGCCATTTTACATTTACTTAAAGTCTCCTGCCTCTCTACTGTCTGTGTTTCCCCCCAGTTCCTGTTAACTGAGTTGTGACTTTCCCTTCCGTTTTCAGAGCTGTGGGCCCCACTGCGTGACCTCTGCTTTGTTTGCCCATGGACTACAGCTGTGTGACAGTGGTATGTTGTCATCACAATGTAAGTGAACATTTTGGCACCATTATGTCTAATACATTTGTTCAAAATACAAGCAGACTCCAGATTTTTTAAGTGCAGTAAGTGATTTTATTAAAGTGCTAAATTTAGGGACATGATTGAAAAACGGTGATGGGTGATGGTGGAGTAATGTCCATGGCAGAGTCCAGTTTTCAGTCTCACAGGTGGATTGTCCATATGCCTGTGGAAGGATGGAGCAGGGGCAGTTTAAGTTTGGACAGGGTAACAATGTGGGACAGTGGGATGACATCAGTGGGTATCCTTTGCTGGCGGGGGTCTTGGCATCCTACTCTGTCTTCTTCTGAGATCTCAGGTACCGCTTGCGGGGTGGTTCTTCTTCTGCAGGAGGTGGGGTTCTGGTGGCCTGTCGTTGTGTGGGGGCCTCCTGTCCACTAGCGCCGGCGGAGGTGGTAGCCTGGTCTGGGTCCATGCTAGTGACAGGGGCCCTTTGTGGTGCCACATGGTCCCGCAATGTGGTGACTATCTGGTTAAGAGCCACAACGATGGTCCCCATTGCGGAACTAATGTTTCTCAGTTCCTCTCTGAACCCCATGTACTGTTCCTCCTGCAGTACCTGGATCTCCTGGAACCTGGCCAGTACCGTAGCCATCGTCTCCTGGGAGCGGTGGTATGCTCCCATGATGGAGGAGAGGGCCTCTTGGAGAGTCGGTTCCCTGGGCCTGTCCCCCCCCTGTCGCACAGCAGCCCTCCCAGTTCCCCTGTTTCCCTGGGCCTCTGTCCCCTGGACCGTGTGCCCACTACCACTGCCCCCAGGTCCCTGTTGTTGTTGGGGTGGTGGGTCAACCTGGGTGCCCTGTAGTGGTGGACACACCGCTGATTGACGTGTCCTGGAGACAGAGGCATGGGCCCGCTGGGTGGGAGCTGTGCTGGTGTTCCCAGAAGGGGTTAGGTCTGCTGTAGCCTGTGGCTGTCTGTGGGGAACCGACTGTCCCGAGGTCCCCGATGGGCCGGGCTGGTCATCTGGGTCCAGGGAGACAGAGCTGCTGTCATCACTGGGGGCCTCTTCTGGGGGTGGGATGGACATCTCTGGACCCTCCTGGGCGGTGTGGTGGCGTTCGGGTCCTGAAGGGGTATAAGAGTATGGTTATTGCTTCTGTGTGTGCCATTTCGTGTAATGGGTGGGTGGCCGTGTACCCCAGTGCTGGCATTCCCTTGTGGGGGCTTTTGTGACGGTGGCTTGTGGGGGAGATGGGTATGTGCAGTGGGCATGCTTTGGTGATGGGTGTCCATGCTTTGGGGACGCATGCAGGGCTAGGTTTTGGGATGGGTGGGTTGTGATGGTGAGCCATTTGCAAGGAGTTGGTGTGATGGGGGTGGGGGTGAGGGTGGGGGTATGATTTGGCATGCAGGTGGGGTGGGGGGAATGAAGTAGTGAAGATTTGACTTACCAGAGTCCATTCCTCCGCCTACTCCTGCGAGGCCCTCAGGATGCAGGATGTGCAAGACTTCCTCCTCCCATGCTGTGAATTCTGGGGGAGTAGGTGTGGGTCCGCCGCCAGTCTTCTGCACCGCGATGTTGTGCCTTGATACCATGGAACGCACCTTCCCCCGTAGGTCGTTCCACCGCTTCCTGATGTCGTCCCGATTTTGTGGATGCTGTCCCACAGCGTTGACCCTGTCCACTATTCTTTGCCATAGCTCCATCTTCCTGGCAATGGTGGTGTGCTGCACCTGTGTCCCGAAGAGCTGGGGCTCTACCCGAACTATTTCCTCCACCATGACCCTGAGTTCTGCGTCAGAGAACCTGGGGTGTCTTTGGGGTGCCATGGGGTGGTGTGGATGAGGTGAGGGGTGGTGTATGTGTTGTAGAGTGTGGTGAGTGTGGTGGTGTATGGTGTTTTGTGCGTGGATATTGTGTGGGTCTACTCTATTCTGTGCTGTCTCTCTCTGTCCTTCAGTCGCAATTGTGGTCGTAAGGGTTTGTGGGTGATGTGGGTGTGTGTTTTATATTGTATTGGGTGTGTGGGAGTGGTGTGTGTATGTGTCTCAGGTGTGTGTATTTTGAATTGTCCAATGTGGTAGTGTTTTGTAAAGGTGTGTGTATTTTGACCACGGCAGTGTGTACCGCCAATGGAATACCGCGGTTGAAAGACCGCTGCGGGGATTTGTGGGTCGGAATGGCATGGGCGTATTTCTGTTGGCGTGACGGTGGAGGTTTGTTCATCGCCAGTTTTTCGCTGGCCGTTGCTGTGGCGGAATTTTGTTGATGTCGGGTTTTTGGCGGTTTGCCAGTTGTGGGTCAGAATGACCGTGGCGGTTTACCGCGACCGCGGCGGTGTTATGGCGGTCTTCTGACCGGCGGTAAGCGCCTTTTACCGCCGAGGTCAGAATGACCCCCTAAGTCATAAACATACATGAAAACCATAGGCTGACCAAAACATCTGACAACATTTAGCCTACTAAACATCAATACTGTTAGACACTCCAAACGAATAATATAGATTAGCAACACTATGATAAGTGCATTATTGTTAGTATTTAAAGCAGTTGCTGCTGACAACAGTAAATCATCAAAATACAGTTGAACATTCAATTTCAGATTTTAGGAATCAGAACTGAGCCATCCCTGTCACTAACACAAATTTGGACTTGCAATTGTGGGAACGGGCTAAAACATGCATCCAAAAGCAGAAACTGAAGAAAAACAAAACATTCTTTGAAAAAACATCTAACTAAGACAACTCACTACAAAAATACGCTGGTGGAAGTACCTAACTGAAAAGGAAACAAGAAACCAGATTTAGTTATACCTCTCCCCATGGGACAGCAGACTGTAGTTATTCATCAAGCAGGACAGTCACCATTTCCCAGCATCAGCTGACTGCAGCAATAAGACAATGCAGAACAAGGGCTGCATATAGGACAGATCAGCAGTTCAGAATTAGTTGGCCTTATTAGTACTGAACCACATAACAGAATAGGGCAGTTAAGACTATGATGAGGAAACTCATCAGGGACTTAAAAAGAGTGACAGCAGACTCAAACAGGGTTCTGTACGGCTTCAAAATTGGGAAAAAGACCATCTGAAGACTCTCTCAAAACCGACTGACTTCAACAAAACCTAATAAGAACAGAACTCTATTTTCAAAGTTCCTCACTAATTAGAAATATGGACAATCCATTCATTGTTCCTTCAGGTGGGTGCACTTCGGACGTCAGTTTCAGCATTCTCAAATTCCATTGCTATTCTGAATCTTCTCAGTAAAAGTGCATTGTCATCGGATGATTTCACATGTTTCTAACAAAATATTACATTCTCTATTTATTTGTTTCTTGAGATCCTTTCTCGTGGCACACAATAAACGAAACCAATACTTTTCACATGAAAACTACACGTTCCCTGTCCTGTTCAACAGCCAGAACAAATTGTGTTACATTATTACTTCTAAAACATGTATCTTGCCTTCAATACAAAAGGACATTCAACATTCACATTAGCAGCCTAGGGAAAGAATTCAGGTCAGAGGGGACAGAATAAACAACTGATTTGCCATTAATGCAGCAAAATAATTATTTTCAGTCAAGCTAAGAAGCCTTTATACACATTGATACATGTAATACATTGATGAACATATTGCACACCTTACAATCCATATCAAATATGCAAATCAAATTATTTAATTGCAAACATTTTTATAACATGTTAAAATTAATTTAAATGTGCATTTGTTCTGCACACATGTAACTTGCATTAATCAAATGTATTCAAATCAATATAGGTATGTTTAATTCATATTCATTTAATACTTTCAACACTTAATCTACATTTTAATAAAACATTCAAGATTATTTCATATTAGAACTTCATGTAATATAAATGCAAACTCTTGTGTTAAATGTGGTGCACAATATGAGTGGTGGAAAATTGGTTCACTATAATTCAAATATGCACATTTTACAACTCACATCATTTTCTCTGTTAGGCCTTTAAATGAAGGTTAATTAGTCACCATGTGCTAACTTCTATTGCACTAATATAGTAATAAAATGTGATCTCTCGCACCTGTCAACCATCAACTTCCCAAGTCTTTGCAGGTCCACACTGTCAGGAAAGCTGACCTGGCCCTAATTCTATCAGCAAAACACTGGTTCAATGTAAAGCAGAAATTGAGCAGGTTCAGAATGGAGAACCAAAGCATCCCTGGCAAAAATCCTCAGACGTGCTCTGCTATCTTCACCTTCTTGCACAACCTCTCTCTTTCCATTCATCCATTTCTTCCTTTCTTTCTCTCCTCTCTTTCTTCTTTCCTTCTGACCGCTTTCTCTCTGTCTCCCCTTCCCTTTCTTTCTTTCTTTCTTTCTTTCTTTCTTTCTTTCTTTCTTTCTATCTTTCTTTCTTTCTTTCACTTGAAGCTTCCTAGTGATTGTTGCAAATAAATGCCCAATAGAATAAACGTTAGTCCGGCCCTGAGAGTGAGACTCTGGGCAGGGAAGGGGAGGGAAGCTGAGGAGGGTTGTGTGAGAGGGTGGGAGAGGCCAGGTAATTACAATATTTAGGCGGCGTAGGGAAGGGCAAACTTTCAGGTGATGTGGTGGGTGGTAGGTCAACAGATTATATAAAATTATAAACTTCTGAGTGACTGCATAGACAGCGTATGCTACTCTCTCATTGTCTCTTTTGTCAGTCTGAGCAGCTCAGTGAAAACCATCAGTTATTCGCAGTTACCCATCTATGATCAAATGTGTTGACTTAGCCTGATGTACACGCAAATAAATATTTTCCTGTTTTATATTAACTTGTTCCTGCTGCCACTTACTGCATGGTATCCGTGCATCTAATATGATAATGATGTATTTCATACTGGGGTTGTATTGGCTGTATTGGCAGGGTATCTTGCTCTTCTGAATTGAGTTTATGTTTTAATCTGTCCTGCCCTATTTCTTTCTTTGTCTTGATTATCTTGCTGTCACCCTTCTGTATATACTGTGGTACATGCATGATGCCTGTTTGGTTAAACTGAGCGCTCACCTTGACTTGTTGGTGTTTATTATCTGCGCTCCGTTTTTGCCATCGAAAAGAGCGTCCTTCGTCGGGGGTCTTCGGTTGCTTGGTTACTTGCTCTGAATAAAACACATGGATTTGGGTTCTCTGTCTGGACCTGTTCATTGTAGTTGTTTCCTTTCTGTGAAATCATTGTCAAAATCGATTTTCCCATTACGTTTATCATGTAGCGATAGTATTGTCTAAAAAAAAATATTTTCGTTTGGTTCTATCGAAACACAATTTCAGTCGTGCTTTGTAAGACTCACTGATTTTATTTTTGTTGTTGAGCTTCTGAACTATTTGTAATATGTAACTGCCTTTCTCCACACAAGATTGTGAAACAAAAGTTCCCATAACAATACAATTATACTAAACAATGCTTCTTTTTCCTCTATATTTTTTCATTCATTTCTCAGTTCTGAGTCACTCTGAAACCCAACCAAAAAACAATAAATACCATTTGCATTTCAGAAAATATACAGTTTTATCAGACAGAATATAAATGTTAATTATCTAAACCTAAGGCTATAAACACATCAATAAAGCACAGCAATTCAACCATGCATTTTATTTTATTGAAAACCTGGAATCATATTGTTTTCAAATGCAATTACGTTTTATGTGCAGAAAATTCTTCCAAGAGAACCAGCAACTGCACTGATTCGAAGCTGATGCCTACAATTACCGAATTGTAACTGCTCCTTTATAATTACTAAATGAGTAATGTTCTTCAGGAACTTGATTCTAATAGCTAATAGAATAGATCATCAAAACTTCGTAGCACAAACTACTTGTTTACAACTTTAATTTACCAGTGAAACCCATTGGCTGCATATCATTTAATGTATACAGTCAAGTCCACATTATACTTGTGATATACATGACACACGCTAAGAGCAACTCATACAAATAGCCTAATTCATTATAATTGAATGGCCTCTTTATCATTGATTCAGGCACTTATGGATAAATTACCTCATACCAGACTATGGCCTCATTTCATGGTCTCGTGTTCTTTTGACTTCCAGGGTTACTGTGGTGGCGTATACCACCACATTATGAGTGTGGCGGCAGCCAACCCCCCTACATCACCACTCATACCGTCATGGCGGTATGAACCGGTGGGCTGGAGATCTGCATCTCTGACCCGGCGGTCCACACATGACTGCAGCAGTATAATGAGCTGGCCTACTGCCAAGGTTTTCGCGGTGGTACCACTGCCACGAAAACCATGGTGGTAGGGCTACCAGTGACAGGGAATTCCTTCCCTGTCACTGGTATAAGGCCACCCCCAGCAATCACCATCCCTTCACACCCTCTTCTCTCCACATCCCCTAGAATGACAGCGCCCCCACCTCCCACCCTCCACCCCCTAGCATGACAGTGCCCGCTCCCTAGAATGACAGCACCCCCAACTCCCCACCTCACACCCCTCATCCCCTCCGCACAATCATGTACATACACACACGCACCACGCATACACCCATGCACCACCACTTTCATACACTCACACTCATCCATACACACATTCACTCACACATACTCACACACATTCAGTCACACATACTCACATGCATACAGACTGAGATACAGACACGCACTCACTGTAACATACATACACGCATTCACTCACATGCATACACCACAACACTCACAGACACATTCACATGCACACACACATTCATACACACAAGCAGACACCACACACCAAGAGATGCATACACACACACATGCACATTCATGCACACTCGCAGACACCACACACTCACAGATGCTTAAACACACTCACATTCATACACACACGCAGACACCACGCACTCACATAAAGCCCCCCTCACCCCCCTGTCAGACACCCTACTTACCTTGTCCGGCAAGGAGGTCATCTGGCAGGGAACGGGAAGGGGCACTGCTACCTCCAGCAGTGCCCCGCCAGCAGAACACCGCCATGCCATCTGAATGGTCAAAATACGGCTGGTGGTGTCCTACTGGTGGGGCGGTGCACGTGGTAGCACTCCCCAGGCACCTTGTCCGCCTACATGGCTACTGCCAGATTTCCGCCCTAAATGTGGCAGAAATCTGGCAGTTTCCATATTATGGCGGGTGGAAGACCACCAGCACTGGTGGTCTTCTGGCGCCCATGGATTTGGCGGTCTTGGTTTGATACCGCCAAAGTCATAATGATTGCCTATATATTCATAGTGTGTTTCTACAATTTATGCCAGGCAGATGGTCAAGGCATGTTTCACTGCATATTCTGTCAATCTGCAAAATGATGGTGCAAGCAATATGTTTGATGGAAGATGACTGCATAACCAAGGCCTCTCACTCCGTAAGTATACTCCACCTCTCATCTGTCTGTGACATATCACATGAAAGTCAAAAGCCCATCTGTTCTCCCCAGTCTAAAACACTCTTAAGGACTCCTGGTTCTACTTCCCACTTGGGCCATTTGGAAAGGTTACTGTCCTTGCAATCCACAGATCTCGTTCCTTCCAACACTCCTTTTGCAGTTTAAAATGAACCTGCATTGATGCTGGAGTTTTTAAATATTATAACAAATGAAGAAGGGTTTCTAATCAACGGTATATGGCACATAACATTAAATAAAGAACATTGTACAACTTTTATTAAGTAGCTCAAATAAAATGCATGGAGCAATAATACAGGGGCTATTGATATGTTTTTTTTTTTTTTAAATTTAGAATGACATGTGTATGGTCAATCAACTGTATAGAATAGTCTGTTAAACCAGAGATGAATTACTTGGATTTTTTTTTTTAAAAGCCCCTTTTCGTGGTCACCTCCCACCACACACAAACACATTTTGCTGGACTTTATTGCAGGTGTAAGGACTCTGGACACTGGGGCACTGCCAGACAGCACATAATGCATGTGCTCTGACCCTTAAAGCATGTAAAAATGGCTACTCCCTGATTGCCATATTTAATTTACCTATAAGTCCCTAGTGCCCAGGGCCTGTACATTAAATGTATCAGTGGACTGCAGCACCTGTTGTACCACCACTAAAGTGACAATGCAAAGAATGTCTTCAGGTCTGAGGTATAGAGGGTACTCAACAAGTCGCTACAAATTATTATTTTCTAGGAAAAATAAAATGTTGGTAAATCATCTAAACTAAATTTTTTAATGTGCGTGTGAGAGATGTTACAAGCCTGCAGATTAAATGCTACTAGTGGGCCTGCAACACTGATTGTGCCACCCACTTAAGTAGCCCCTTAACCATGTCTCAGGCCTGCCATTGTGTGTGCTGTTTCACTGCCAATTCGACTTAGCATTTAAACAGTACTTGCCAAGCCTAAAACTACCCTTTTTCTACATATAAGTCACCCCCAAGGTAGGCCCTAGGTAACCCCTAGGGCAGCGTGCTGTGTAGACAAAAGGCAGGACATGTACCTGTGTAGTTTACATGTCCTGGTAGTGTACAATTCCTAAATTAATTTTGCACTGCTGTGAGGCCTGATCTTTTCATAGGCTAACATTAGGGCTGCCCTCATATACTGTTTGAGTGGTAGCTGCTGATCTGAGAGGAGTAAGAAAGTAATATTTAGTATGGCCAGAATGGTAATACAAAATCCTGCTGACTGGTAACGTTGGATTTAATATTACTATTTTAGAAATGCCACTTTTAGAAAGTGAGCATTTCTCTGCACTTAAATCCTTCTGTGCCTTACAATCCACGTCTGGCTAGTTTCAATTGACAGCTCCCTTGTGCATTCACTCAGACAAACCCCAAACACAGGATATTCAGCCTCACTTGCATACATCTTCATATTGAATGGGTCTTCCTGGACTGGGAGGGTAGAGGGCCTTACACTTATATGTCAAAGGACAGTACCCTGCCTCACACAAAGGACTGCCAAACCCCCTACTGAGACCCTGGCAGATAGGAGTGAAGTGAAAGGGGACCTAGTGCACTTCTAAGCCACTCCTTGAAGTTTCCCCCACTTCAAAGGCACAGTTGGGTATTTAAACAGGGCCTCTGCCCCTACCAACTCAGACACTTCCTGGAGAAGAAACACTGAACCAGAACCTGCAACCTGCCAAAAAGAACTGCCTGAATGCCCAAAGGACACACCTGACTGCTTTCTGAGAATGACTGCTGTCTTGCTGTTGCCCTGCTGCCTTGCTGCTCTCTGGCTGTGCTGAGAAGTGCTTTCCAGGGGCTTGGATAGAGCTTGCCTCCTGTTCCCTGAATTCTCAGGACCAAAAAGACTTCATTTCTGCAAGAAGAACTCCCTGTGCGGTGGAACTTAACGCACAGCCGGCTGAAAATGACGCACAGCCTGCATGGCTGTGAAAAATTCACTGCACGCCGAACCGGAAAGACGCAGCCTGACTTCACAAGGAGAAGATCGACGCAGCGCCAGCATAGCGACTGGAAATTCAACGCATGGTCCATTGGATCAATGCACAGCCGAGCCGGAACAATACAGTCTGACTTCCTGAGAGAAATCGAAGCAGCACCTGCTATACGGTAGAAATTCCAATTCATCGTCCCCAGGACATCTGAAAACACTGCAACCCAAAGAGTATCCAAAACCGAGCACCAGAACTTGACGCAAAGCCTTCCCTGTGTGGAAAAATATCGATGCATCGCCGTGTATGGTCTGACATATCGACACACACCTCCCTTTTTTCCACGCATCTCCTCCTCTGTGGTTCCTTTTAGAGATTTTGAATGTAAACCAGGTACTTTGTGCTTGCAAGAGACATTTGTTTTTTTTAAGAGACTAAAGACGCTTTATATCATTTCTACAGTGATATTTTTAACATATAATTATTGCATCTTAATAATTTTGATCTGCATTTTACCAGATACTTACTCAATATATTTTTTTCTAAACACTGTGTGATATTTCTGTGGTGTTCTACTGTGTTATTGCATGATTTATTGCACAAATACTTTACACATTGCCTTCTAAGTTAAGCCTGACTGCTCAGTGCCAAGCTACCATGGGTGGGCATAGGATAATTTGGATTGTGTGTGAATTACCCTGACTAGAGTGAGGGTCCTTTCTTCGACAGGGGGTAGCCTGACTGCAAACCAAAGACCCCATTTCTAACAAAATCCCATACACAAGAGGATTTCTACAAGGTAGAAGTTGTACATAAGGTGTATGATGACATGTTTTGTGTATTGATATGTGTTCATGTAGCCACTATATTCTTTATCACAACCCACACACTCTTCTGAGAAGACACATGCCTGCCTAAGAAAGAAGAGGTACCTGGATTTTGTCCATGTTATGAGGGAAAGTTGTACCAGACAGGCCCAAATTGTGGATTCTGTCTGGCGTGATACTCCATCACAAATATGAGGAGGTAATGTTGGCTTTATTACAGGGTACTTGGAATACAGTGTACTTATGATATAGTGGGGGTGATTCTCATTGAGGCGGGCGGCGGAACCGCCATATGGCCGCTCCGCGGTCGAAAGACCGCGGAGGCCATTCAGGCTTTCCCGCTGGGCTGGCGGGCGACCGCCAGGAGGCCGTCCGCCAGCCCAGCGGGAAACCCCAACCCACGAGGAAGCCGGCTCCGAATGGAGCCGGCGGAGTGGGTATGTGCGACGGGTGCAGTTTGCACCCGTCGCGTATTTCAGTGTCTGCATTGCAGACACTGAAATACACAGTGGGGCCCTCTTACGGGGGCCCCTGCAGTGCCCATGCCATTGGCATGGGCACTGCAGGGGCCCCCAGGGGCCCCGCGGCACCCCCTACCGCCATCCTGTTCCTGGCGGGAGACCCGCCAGGAACAGGATGGCGGTAGGGGGTGTCAGAATCCCCATGGCGGTGGAGCGCGCTCCGCCGCCATGGAGGATTCCCCCGAGCAGCGGAAAGTCGGCGGGAGACCGCCGACTTTCTGCTTCTGACCGCGGCTGAACCGCCGCGGTCAGAATGCTCGTGGGAGCACCGCCAGCCTGTTGGCGGTGCTCCCGTGGTCGGTGGCCCTGGCGGCCACCGGCCGCCAGGGTCAGAATGACCCCCAGTGTGTGTTACTTACTTCACATTGGTGAGTTGGTATAGTGACCAAACAGTATTGAGCATCTGGTCTAAAATGACCAGGAACTTGAGTATAATGGCAACATTTCCTAGAAAAAACATTTGATAAATATGTTTTCACTGCAAGATTTAAGTCAGTTCGTGTTGACCATAGCAGATTGGCATGAAGCCTTAGTCCTTCACAAAGGTGCAGGCATGCCAGTCGAATTTAACACACATGAAATTAGTAGGCCAACTTAATTAACCACAACAGACAGGAAAAGTGACAGAGTTACATATACCCCAAAAACATTTTTGTGTCCTTTGTTATGTCCAGATGATGAATTAATGTTGGAGCTCAGGGTTTACTGAAGGGGACTTTTGCAGATGGACAATGTACATGTTACAAAGTTTTTTTTGATACATATTCATTTTTGTGACAAGAGTCCACTATTCAAAACAATCAATTTGTAGCATTCAGATGTGTATCATAATGAATTTGAAGTGTTTAAGCAAAATGATCTAGATCTAAAATGAAATGGGACTAATGATGGTAATTTCCTAAACTGTGAGTAAATGGGACCATAATATGTTCTCTACATGCATCGGTTAATGATAAACTATACCTACGTTTTATAGCCTTTGGGCAGGTGATAAATTGAAATTAGGAAATATTTTGTTTGAAAACCTTGTGACCATTTTCATTTGTACAGATAAGATAAAAATGTTGTACGTGTCTTTTCAGCAGCAGTGGGCAAAGGAGACATTAGCCATAAAGGCGGGGAAGCAGCTGGCCACTGTGTGGCAGAGAAACATCAAACACCGATGGAAACAGCGGCATGGAGGGTGAGGGGACTAGCATGGAGCCCACGAGCTATCCATCTTCATCAGGGGCTTGCACAGATGAATAGTCTCTAGTGGTGGCAGACCCATCAGGACTTGTCCCATCTGCATCCTTGTCTGCCACTCAGATTATCATCTCCACCCTCTCTTTTGCTCCCCCCAGTTGGCCTAACCCACCCCTTAAAAGGGCTGGGGTCTCCTTTGCCACAGGCACCTCCCCTACCCCTCTGGCTGTGCTCACTGAAGAGGTTATTGACTTCTTATGCAGCATCTCTGTAAGTCAAATGGCGATTGTGAATGGCATTCAGGGGCCTAGCTCCCAGATGCAACCAATGGTTGCATTCCTGGATACCATTCATAGTGCAATGTCTGGCATGCAGAGATTGCCTGCTAAAATATCCTCAGCACTGACTACAATCCCGCAATCATCCCAACCTTGTGCCCCCACTCCTGCCCCTTCCTCCTCACCAGCTCCAACAGACAAAAGCAGCACACCCACACATAAGCACAAACATACCACAAAACATAAACACACACCCATCCAACAGACACTTACTACTGACACTCTACTCACAGGCACCACAACCACCACCATACCCACAACCACCACACCCAAAACCACAACACCCACTACCACAGACACAACCCCACACTGCAAAAACAAGACTCTCCTCCAGAGACCCAACCACCACAACAAGGACACCCACCTCCACAGACACATGAACCCCCCCCCCCACCACCAAAACCCCAAGCACCACCACACCCATAACAAACATAACAAACAGCACACCTACTGGCACCACAACATCCACATCAACATCACACCCAAACACACACAGTCTCACATATATAAACACACACTCACACACCCCTACATACAAAACAACACCCACCATACGCACAGGTTCACAATCACCTGAATACTGTACATCTACAAATTAACACACATTCAAACATACACACTCACAGAAAAGCACACACACCCCAACACCCACCAAACACAAAAGCACACACTTACCTGAACACTGTACACCTTCCAAGACACCCCCAAACATGCTCCTTATACACCAGACCCACACACACAAAATACACATTTTGCTCCCTCTACCTCCCAAACCCCATCCACTCCCACTCCTTCTACCACTTCTCCGCCTACCTTTACTGATTACCTCACCCTGACATCAAAGGAGTCCAAACCCACCCCTCCCAAAAATATATCACTGAGGTGCCTAGTCTGCCCACCTTTATTACATACAATAGGTCGGGTTATTTGGGGTCAAAGGTGGGACCTATTTGAGCCACCGGGCAGGGTGCAGAGTATGTGAAAGACAGTACTAGGTTTTACATGCCCCAGTTGTGAAAAACTACCAAAGTCATTTTTTACTACTGGGAAACCTGCACCTCTCATACATCAGCAGTGAGGATTTCTTAAAATACTTTAAATCAGTAGTTCCAGATTAGAGAGGAGTGGCCCCCTAATGTTTCATATCAGTCAAATGGAAATGATAAATCCTATTCATTGGTCAAGATAGATTTTACATTACTATTTTAGAAATGTCACTTTTATAAAGTAGCTACCTAATCTGCTCTCACTGCTCTATGTGCCTTACAGCCTGTCTCCAATCAGCGTCTGATGACAGCTCTCTTGTGCATTCCATTCAGACAGTCATACACACAACACACTCAGCTGCATCTGCATTCATCTGCATACTGATGGGTCTTCCTGGGTAAGAAGGGTGGAGGGGCACACACTTACATTTCAAAGGGTGGTGGCCTGACCCCACGAAAGGGACAGATGACTCCCACAGATAACCTGACAGACATGACTGAGCTAAAAGGGAACTGGTGCACTTCAAAACCTCTCTATGAAGCCTCTCCCACTTCAAAGGCACATTTTGGTATGCGTATTGGGGCTCTGACTTCCTCAAATTAGACACTACTGTCAGAAGAACTGCTGAGCAGCCCAAAAGACTCAACTAGGCTGCTTTCCTGGAAGCACTTTTCTGCTGCTTTTTGCCTTGCTGCCTGCTGCTCTCTGACCCTGCAAGAAGGACTCTGCCTTCTTACCAAAAGTGGTCTCCAAGGGCATGCTGGCTTGTCCCCTGTTTTTCCTCGAGGTCTCAGGGACATCAAAGATCTCGTGAACGGCACTTCATCAGCCCCAGTGGCGCTCTAACCAGTTGGAAATTTGTAATGGACTATAGCTAGTGAGAGCATTGCTTCTCTACAGCCCCGTGTCTCTACAGCTCCATGCCACTACTCTGAAATTGTGCCTGTTGTTCAGAAATAATGCTAGCAAGCATGGTTGTTCTCTGCAGCCACGCGCTGCTCTTCTGAAACTGTCCCACTAATGAGCATGGAGCCTCTCTGAAGCCTCTGTGCCACTCTTCCAAAGTTGTGTCTACTGCCCCGGATCACCATCACCGAGTACAAGCCTCTCAACAGATATTGATCCACTTGCCCAAGAGTTGTGTCTACTGCTGTGGAAACCTTCTAGCAAGCACTGTGCCTCTTCACAGCCCCGCGCTTCTCTACTGATGTGGTGCCTCTCGCAACCTCTGAACCACTCTGCAGCTGGGACCCCACCTGATGGACTTGACGAGCATATCAGGAGGAGAGTGTTTGCTCATCCATTGTGTCCAGGGCCGAGTGCCAAGTATGGCCGCATTTCCCGAACAGGTACTGACTTACTCGGGTCCGCGTGCTCTGTCACCAGCCCTCTCCCCAGTGCCTATTCAAAGTCTCTGGGCCAATACTCTGAGTTTACCGTAAGACTCCTAAAAGGAGTGCATCTGATTTACTAACCACCACTGGGATACTTTTGCCAAAGATTATCTTGATGCAAAATTATTGGATCTGTACCGTTTTTGATGTTGATTCCTTCAGATAAATAATTGCTATTTTTCTAAGTGGGTGTAGAGTTGTTTTTGTAATGGTTCACTGTGCTGCTATTGCACAAATTCTTTACACATTGCCTTCTAAGTTAGGCCTTCCTGCTCTGTGCCAAGCTACCTGAGGGTGACAACAGGATAATTTAGTTTGTGTTCTGACCTGCCCTCAGTAGTACTGTGCTCCCTACTTGAACAGGGTGCATACCTCTGCCAACTCGAGACTGCAGTTTCTAACAATTAGTCAATGCTATTAATGCAAATGTGCGTAACATGAACTTATTGTCATTTCTGACAGTGAAAACACAGGATTTATTTTTTACATATTTGTATTGTGCATACATTAGTGTTGGACATTTGTGATAGGCATGTTCATTTTGGTGCACACATTTATAATAAGGGCTCCCTGTTTTCAGTTTTTTCCTGATTTTTACAGCTAAATACAGACAGAAAGTGTTGTCTTTCCTGTCTGCATTTATTTTTAAAAGTGGAAAAATTATGGTAATTTGGCTTCTTTTGTGTGACTCACCATGCTGAGATTAATTACTTTCAGGCACATATCTGTATATATTGGCAGCATGGGGAGTTACAAGCTCAATGAGATGCTTAAATTACTGCATATTTCAACATGTATATGTGCTATTATACTATTTTTTAATGTGTGTTAAATGTTTTATTATTTTTGGCTGTGGAGTGTGCTAAAACCTGACAGTTACAAAGTACTCATTTCTATTTTTAAAAAATGCAAAAATATACAAGTTATCATCTCAGCTATTCACAAAGCCCAAAATAAATAAGGATAAATACCATTAAGATGGTCAAAAAATAAATATGGATAGATACAGATGGAAATGTTCAACAAATAAATACCATAAAACCGGAAGCCCTAATCATGATACTGGACACTTACAGCAAAATGTAAACATATTTATATTTAGGTAACTTGTGAATGCAGGTGTGTTTATTTATAAATGATAAGTGTTATTAATAAACCAACATTCAGTACACATGGAAAATAACACTTTTGAGGTAAATGAAATCTAATGATTAACAGAAATAGCACAAGACAAGGGTAAATGTGACATTAGTACATCTATGACATGTTTACATTTTAGAGGAGATATTGGATGTACATTTAGTGTAAACATTCTTGTTGCATTTTGTAGTGCAATTACTAAATTATATTGGATTTGTGTGGTTCCAATAATATGTACTGTTTATGTATCTGATCTGGTAGTTTATGGAAAATGATTGAGCAGACCTGTATTTCGAATTATGGATTGATGTGACTTTTTGTGCAGGTGTCCTTTGGCATGAAGGCAGTTAGTACCAAATTGTTCAATGTAAATAAGATATAGAGGTGTGTTTCTTTAAGTTTTTTAAACTACCACATTACACACATATGCATTGCACAACATTGTAGTATTGCTTGCCAGTTTATTTATTTTTAAATGCACAAGTCCAGAGCTAATGTACAGAGACAGTTCTGATGGTAACAAGTAAAACAGTTACCTTCAGTTCTGGTGCTGATGGAGTTGATTTGCATCACGCAGCAAAGGCAGGACTTGTGTGATCAGGTCCATGGAGGCAAAGTGCGTGAAAAAAAAAAGAAAAAGGAAAGTTTCATGGTTTATACTTTCTAATCCACAACTCAGGTTTGGAGGTTTAGCTGCAACAGTTATGTCGGTGGGAAGACACATCTTGATGGGCCTAGCAGTAAAATTGACTGTGGTTCCACCGCCAGCCATTTTTGCCCATGGTGCTATTGAGGCAGGTGTAAAATGCTGTTGGTGATGGCGGCCTGCCGACAGACTTTCATCTATGCTCCTGCCAGCATCTAAGTAGCAGGCGTACTGCCTAGACAGTGGATGGACTATCTGATGGAAAACCGGCTGCAGAACCGATTCTGCCAAGATCTAAATCAGGCCAGATCTAAGTTAGAAGGTAAACTTTACAACGGCATCGGCCTCCTCTCTCGATCCAACACACACTCCATCACAGCCAGCAGTAACTTTTGACTTTGACTCAGCATAGCGCGACCAGATCCCCAGGATTGGTAGTTGCACGTTTTAGTGCTAGAAACACCTAAAACTTTGAAATATCATATCTCTGGTTACCTAGATCCCCTTTTTTGTAGGTGCTTTGTCTATTTGGTCATTACTATTTTCACTATTTTTATAAATTGGAGTAAGATTTTTATTGTGTTGTGTTTTTTAGTTTTTAACTGTTTTGATTCTGATAAATGCATTGTAAATTTCTCCTAAGTTAAGCACTGCTGCTTAATGCCACAACTACCCTGGGTTGAGCTCAGGTTTGAATTATTGAGAAGTAACTGGACCTATTAAGGAATAGTGTCATTATTACTTAAAGAGAACGACATTCCACATCAACTAAAAATCCACTTTCTCACAGAATTGTATGGATGAGTCTCCATGGCCCGCAATGGCACGAAATATTCCAAACCCTGGTAATAATAGTTTATTGTAACTGGTTAGGAAATGGCCTAGGCATAGAGGGCCTTATTTACAAGGCACTAGCATCACACTGCGCTACTGGAGCAACATTGTTTTATGCCCAGTGGGGCAGTGTGCTGGCCCATATTTACTAGGCTATGCAAAGCCAACTTGCGTGGCCATGACAACTCTCCCTGGGAGGAGAAGGTCTTGCAGATCCTACATCCTGAAGGCTTGACTGGAATTCCTGGTGGAATGGTAAATTGCACTTAGCAATGTCTTAAAAATCACAAATAAAGTTATGCCCTTGAGTTAAAAAACACCCTTAGCAAAACAGGTATAACTAAACTTGACCACTTGATATTGATTATTAGCATTATGGTTGTATATATCTCTTTGACAATGTGCAATATGTGTAGTTAGATTGTGTGCTGTTCCTCAGAGATCATCCCTTGCATTTGCTCAGTCCCTTGCTTAATATCAATGTATGGATCGTGTTCACGCTTCGGGGACCAGCACGTATAATTGACCGGCCCCGGAATTATATAATCAGCAATTCTGACTCTGCTACTTGTCACGGGCTGCGTCCTGCGCTACCATGCTTTTTTGATAACTTACCTATGACTGCATAATTTTTATTATGACTGACTGGATATTACTGCGCCCTGAAGAAGCCATTTGTTGATGTGCGAAATGTGTTGGCTGTCGATTCATTGTACATTATGATGCAATAAGACCGCTGTGGAAATACCAAGTATCGGAATTGAACAGTAATAAATGGAAGATTTGCCTCATCTTCATCACTGGAGTTCTGGACTTTTTGTTTACTGTATTTAAATATTTGCTTTGCCTGCGGTGCACCACCTTTTTGATTCAATGTATGTTGTTGTTCTTACAAATAGAGGTCAAAAACTCCATCTATTTGCACAGGACAGTATAGTGTTAGTAAGTGGTAGTTTCACTTAGTCACATCAAACCCATATGTATATAAATGTTGTAAATCTGTGTTCATCTCCATTTAATCATTAAAATAGATATATGTAACTCACTTTTAAACTAGCATTGCATATAGTATCACTAGATGACTACAACTACCATGCTGCCCTGTTTTTAGATCTGCAAAACAACAGTGAAATCTAATGTTGCTCCATCTTCCTATATTTCCATATGTGCACACATCTCAAAAGCCTGTGCATTTGACAGTAACCATGTCATGCTATGGGTTAAAATGTCACTTGTTGTGTATTTCTAGCATGTTGACACCTACTCATAGCTACATTGAAGTGATGTAAATGCTCACATTATTCACAGTTTTCCGAATCCAAGATTTCCTACAGTGTGATGTGGCATGCAGAATAGAAGTAGTAGCCATACACAATGTACTTTGCCCTGTCCATATGATGACCAATGAAAGTTACAATATTAAGTTGAACCACAGTTTTTGTAATGTATTGTAGCTGCTGGGCCTTGGAATGGTCCAGCACCCTAACGGACTCGCCAGTGTGTTGGGTTGAAAGTCTGCTACACATCTGAAATAACACTTTTGCTGTTAGGACATCTCCACAACGTCATCACTGGAGTTAGTATCTGTGTAAATCCGCCTGCATGTATAAAACAATGAAAATCACACAAAGGACTAATCGGTCTAACAGTCTGATTTTCCTTTTTAAGGTTGCCCCATTTATAGAAAAAGACACATATGATGTACAAACTAGATATTAATTGCATATTCTTTCATTCTCCTCAGGTCCAACATCCCAGGCAAGTGGACCACTGTCTGCCACCCAAGACAACTGCACTCCAGACTTAGAGCATGTCTTTAGTGAGGACTCCACTCCTGAAATCCAGATGATCAGGAGCCAGCTAGTCCATCTAATCTGTCTGGCCACACAGCTCCAGTAGGTTGCACTCGGCCCACACCTACACCTCGCCCCCAGCTGTAACACCATCTCAGCATGAGAATGTCTCCACTCCAATCTTGTACCCCATAGCCCTGGTTGCTGTTGGCCACACAACCTCCAGTTATGCCCACAACCAGTTAGATGGGCGACACTGCTTCAAGGGCACAGGGGTAGTGGGGGTTAGGGTCATGGGAGGAAATCTGGGGCTAGCCACATGAGGTCACTGGGGTTTTTGTCAGCCAGACCACCATTGACCAAGTGTTGGGGGCAGTACAACAGTCCCAAGACATGATAGGCCTGGTTGTGACTAAGCTCCTGGAGATCAAGGATGTGTAGAGGGAGCTCATCTTTGAAATATGTAACGACAATGAAAATATGAGCTCCCTAACTGAGGTGCTTTACGACATCTAACACTACAAGCAGAACTTTTTCCATTCCATCTGCCCTTGTCTTTGTTCCCTCTACATCTGGCCAAAGTACACCACTGTCAGCCATAGGCAGAGAGGCCTTTCCACATAAGGAGCCTGCTCCTCCCACCCTAGTCCCTGCACCTGTGCCCCGTCTTCCCCAGAGGGGATGGTCATCCGGGCCACCATGAGAGGATGACAAGACCTTCACCACTACATCCAGGAGACTCAGATTCTCCTCCAATGTGTGTCTATCATTCACTCTGTGGACTACTTCAGGGATACATTTACCTTTTCTGAGGACAGTTGTATTTTGTACATTTGACTCCAAACTGGTTAAAATGTAAATGGCTCTATTCCCATACTCTCTTCCACCAAGATAGGCTTTTCTTGTTTCATTTTCACATTTTCTTCTCTTCTTTCTGTTCTTTTGTGTAATGCAAATACATTATATGGGCACAACCTACAAGACTCTTGTTGCATTTATTGTAGCATGCCATTTGTCATATCTGTCTTCCACCATCATGTTGGCAAATCTTTTGAACATGTATCTACAAAGGAAAATTAGAAATGTCAAAGAGGTAATGTGTTACCCAATCCATTCAAACAAAACAAAACAAAATCACAATCTATTTGTAACATACATACGTAGGTAACAAGTCCTTGAAGAAATGAGAGCTGAGTTTCACAAACCATACATAACCCCAATAGTCTGTGCCATTTAGAAATGAATACACTACAACCTTGACACCATGGAAGAAAGGGAATATTGCATGGGAGCAAATTAAATAGGCAAACTATCATTGATACATGACTCAGCTAGAGCCATGCATCCTGCCCTCACAATAGAAATCCTACTTTAATAACACCAATAGTCTACATCATGGCAGTACAACAATTTGAGGTCACACGACCATTACAGGACACTGTTGCAGTATCTTCTGCAATGTCACAAACACCATTCAGTGGTGTTCTAAATAAATCATCAACTATGAGGAGACACATCAACAGCTACCTCCACAAACAACAAATTGAAGATTTATCCAATGTGAAGTAAGTACAGTATGCTATGGATTGACATACACATGTGGTTTGAGCAGATCAAGTGGCACATATTGCCTTAATGGCAACAACACAAAGAAAACATACCTGACCCAATCACAAGAACTTCCATCCAATCATAGTGCAAGTTGTCTGTATACTAGATATGTCCATCCCAAGTGGATGTCTGTCCCAGGTTCAACACATGTTCACTTTGAACTTTCCATCATCAACATATCAATGCAAATGTCACAACTTTCAAATGTCCAAATGAAGATGACATGGTGAAGGACCCTGAAAAAGGATATCAAGGGATTATTAATGATTACACATAAAAAATGTGAATCAAAAAACAAGTTAGGAGTATATATATACTTGGCACAAGGAAAGTTAATGTATGGAAACAAACAAAGTAGTCAATATAGTGGAACTCTGATCCCCTAACATTGTTGAATTGCACTTTCCTGAACTGACTATTCCTACCAAATTACCATTGCAGACTGATATGTTCCCTATGTCACAAGTTGTACTGACATTGGAGATTAAAATATGTAAAGGTACACTTACACTCAGGTGAAGAAGTGGTCAGTGACCTCTTGGTTTAGGTCAATTCTTTCTTCTTCACCACTGTCATCTTCATTAGGCCTTTCAACATCCTCATGGTTGGTTTGGATACACTGAGCATCCTACATGGAAGCAACACATCAACAGATTAATATCATACCAAGCCATTCTCCCTTCCTAAACTTAGAATTCAGGTAAAAGATCCTCAAGCCATAGTGTACCTACCAAGAAGCCAAGCCCTTTAAGAATCAAGCTGTGATATTTTGGTATGGTGCTGTTTCATAGTAAAAATGAATCATATGTTGACCCAGGAAAGAGAGCACACACACTTGAGATATACAAATCCGGTAAGCAGACAACTTGCACTTTGATGGAGTGGAAGTTCTTCTGATTGTGGTAGACCTGTTCTCTTGCGTGTGGTAGCACCAAGGCAATACGCATGTCATCTATTGCTCCAACCACATGTGACAGTCCACCCAAAGTATAAAATTCTCCCTTCACAGTGGCCAAATTCTGTTGTCATGAAAAGTGGAAATAACCTTTAATGTGTCTCGGCATTGAGGAAATAACTTCTCGTAGTACACCAATGAAAGATAGTTTGGGCATGCCCCCAGATACAGTCACAGTGTATTGAAAAGAACAAGTGGCCACAAAATGTAGTACTGGCATGTGTTTCACTGTTGTTGCTGTTGGATTCATAGGACCTGTGCTGTTGGACAGGAGATCAGGCCCCAGCTGGTGACACAAATCCAGGATAGTTTGCCTATTTAGCAAAATGCCATAATCACATCCCTCTCCTCCATGATGGCAAGGTCTGGAAATGGCCTGAAGACCTCATGCCATCATCTCCTACCCAAGCCTGGTTACAAAGGTCTGCATGTATAGAAATAAAATCAGTTTAACTGGTCACACTCACCATACCTTGATAATTAACACATATCGGATATCTTTGTGATATTATGAATATCATTCTGACACACATATATATATATATATATATATATATATATATATATATATATATATATATATAAAATACAATGTTGACAAATATTTTCTTTAGTCAAAAATCGCTTTTCCCATGTTTCATTTTTTGCATCATGTGCAAATGATATGTTTGAAATATATTATTTGCACCCAATTCTTTTTTCCTCCTAAATACCATCAACAGAGGTTTTACTTCCTCTGTGGCACTATCAATGTCAAACACAGTCACGGTTCACTTTTCATGTGTCATATCGTGTCAAAGATAGCACTGTTCATATTTGACATTTTTAAATACACTAGCCTCCATTTTGAGTGCTGGTGATAAACTAAAAATTAAAAAAAGCACAGGTACACACCCTAAAATGGTGAATGTCTGACCTTGCTGTCAGGACATTGCTATCCGATGGATGGAAGTTGACGGCGTAGTAGGTGGTACCCTCCACGACGATCCCTACCATAGGCTAACGTGTGTTATGGCTATGCACAAAAGCTAATGGCTGCGTCCATCTCCGTCACAGATCACAACCCCCATGTACTTGTACTCAGCATATTGAAAAAAAGCTCACTTGCCTCCAAACACGGTAGCCAACATGACTTCCTAGTTTATCTTCTGCTGGTAGCCTGGATGACAGGCAAAGCACATGACAGGACCCTGCCTTCAGCACGGAGGAGCTGGAGCTCCTTGCCAGGTATGTCCTGTTCCTCTACAGCCAGCATTATGGGACCCCAGAGGAATAGGTACATGTCTGATTGGGAAACGTTTAACTAACATACTTATTTCTTTTTTGTCCACAGCCTAGTTTGGCCCCCTTTGTTCATGGGTGTAAGGTTGTGATTTGAGTGGACCAAACTGCCTGATTCTGCTGGGACAGAATGTTGTCTGCCACCGTTATAAATGTCTGTGTATGGAAACGTGAAGTCACCTGGTTTTATACATGTCATGGTGCCACACATAAGGAATCTTATTTCCCGTGCTGCAAGTTCGAATTCAACAGGCTCTCAATCACCAACACATGTATGTCCCATTCATATACATACTTGTTCATATATCCACCAAACCCTGATCTTGCTGACACATAGCTGCCCTTCCATACTGCCCTTAGCATGTGATGCAAACCATGGGTACTAACTTTTATGAGTTTAGGCCTGAAGCCAATGTAGCTGTGTGAGGGGTTATGTGCAATGATTGTACAGATTGTCTAGCCTGTAGCAGCTCGCAATGATTGTGAGTAAACAGGAGTGGGTCTCACAATAGGAAATGTTTCATAGCCCTGACCTAGATGATGTTTTGGCCCTGATTTGGTAACATGAGGAGATAGACATTGTTGAGGGTGTGCAAGTGAACAATGCAAATTGGTATTTCCTAGGAACTTCTAAAAGTTTTGGGAAAAGATGGAGCTACTGTACGGGGAATGCATGTGAGTGATGTTACAAAATTGTGTCACAGCACTAAAGACAAAACAAATCACTCAAAACTTATTTTCTTTTTCTCTTTTTTTGTCATCCATATAAGTCAACACCCATCAAAAGTGGGAAATATGGGGGTAATCGCCAAGAAGGTGCAGAAACTGGGGATCCATAAGTGGCACAGCCTGCATTGTCGGAAGAGGTGGAATGCTCTTCAACGATCGACCCCCAGTCTGCAGATAGCCAGCTTGGGTAGTCCTCCCAACACTCCAAGTAGGCGCACTGCACCCTGACCACTCCTAATGGCCTGCATCCTTGTGGTCGAATACCCAGACCTTGATGGGCAGCTGAGGGCCCAACAGCAGCATCAAGGGGGTAAGTTATTGTCTATAGCTGTTTTGTAGTTTGAAGTTTTTAATTTCCAGCAATGTTGTATGGCATCAACGGTTGACACACATCCCATGCGCATGAGGATTTCTGGAGGTGTAAGTTAATCAGAAAGTGTCTGATGCTGTTTCTGGTGTATTGCCTTGTGTTGAAGGTTGCCACTAGATTCCTCATAGATAAGTGCTGTTTTGAGCAGATACATGGGTGCATGCAAACAAAGGAGTACTTGCATTCTCTCTAAAAGTCTTGAGGGACAGTTGGACCAAACCTACACCATTTAATGATTGGTTCAGGTGAGATGCTCCATCACAAAATTGAGTAGATTATGTAGGCCTGTTATTGGTGACATGGCAAAATGTGCACTTATGATGCTTTTGATGTATCAGACTTGAGATTGGTAAATTGGTGTTATGACACAATGATACTGAGCATCTGCTATGAAAGGACTGGAAACGTGTATGGGGGCATCATTTGTTACCTGGAACATGTCTGAAAACTGTTTCTACAGAAAATGTCTATTCAGTTAATGTGGACAGTAGCAGGTTGGCATTACAGCTTAGTCCTTCAGAAATGTGCATGTATGCAGTGTGTGAAACCAAGTGAAATTGTATGCCAAACTGTATTGATTTCAACAAACAGGAATGTGTCCACTTTGGTGAGAGGTACATGTCCCGCACATAACATTTTGGTGTCCTTTGTAGGGGCGGAAGGGGAGCTCTGCTTCTCTGGCGGAGCTAATGGAGTTTTTGGCAGTACGCTTGGAGTGTGGAGTTCACCCAAAACCTCAGCTAGTCCCACCAGCAGAGTTCACTCCATTTGTACTGCAGTCCAGTTATGAGCTGCACAGCAGACTGCCTGTCCTTGAGCTGTGCAGCCCATAACTGGGATGCAGTGCGCACATGAAGCTGCTGCCGGCACCAGCTCTGGACCAGATCCTCCAGGTCTCCCTCTGCTAGCAGACCAGGCCCGGGAGAAAGGGGCAGAGGGGGGCAGAGCTAGGCTGCTGGCAAGGAGGACCCAGGTGTGTCCTTTTTTTGTATGTGCACACTTGTGCACAAGAGGCTTGAAACGGCAGCTTTTGCTGCCTAAAACCCTGGCCTGAATTCAGGCCAGGGCCATAGGCAGCAAAAGCTGCTGTTTCAGGCATTTGGTGAGCCAGCCTCCCCAGGCCTCTTGTGCACAGGCCTGTCCCATGTACAGTGCACACAGGACAGGCCGGTGCACAAGAGGCCTGAGATAGAAGTTTTCACTGCCTATTGCCCTCTCCTAGCTAACCAGGCCCAACTCTGCTTAGCGCTTCCGAGGTCAGGTGCATTCAGGAGAGGGTACCAGTCCTGAACACACGGAACTCCACATCTGTGAAATTCCATTGAGCTTTTTATCAACTCTGTGAAATTCTGTGGAGTGGAACTCTGTCAACTCCACTCAGGCCTAATCATTAGTTCTGTCTAGATGAGAAATAAATGATGTTGAGAAATGTGATACTTAAAGGGACATTTGCAGATGGAAGATTACATCCTAGATGTTGTGGTATCCCATTTTGAAAAGTCAATTTCAAGTGCACCTCATGGCTCTATTGGGTATCTGAATATATTTTCGCTCTGTACTGCAGTGAGTTAAGAATGTTTCTAGGCTTATGTGTTTACTCGTGCTGTCAAAGCACTTTGTCATGGATGGTACTATAAGTGGATAAGAGATAAACCCTTACATGATAAAGGAGCTAGCATGGATACTTCACTTTGAGCTAATGTCGTGTGATCAAAGTTCATGTCCAATTGTGTTTCCACAGATACCCTAAAACTGTTGTATCTGTCGTTTCAGCATTGTCTGGGCAAGGTGAAGGTGACACTGGCCAGGTCAGTGGGGAGGAAGCTGGCCACATTGGCTCCAGTGTGGACACTAAGGGAGCCAGTGCCATGGACGGTGAGGGGACTGGTGCAGAGGCCATGAGTGACTCCACATCTTCTATGCAGGCCTCCTATGAAGACCAATCCCTAGTGGTGACAGACCCAGGAACGACTGTTACACCTGTTACACCTGTGTCATCACCTGCCACACAAATGTCTATCTCCAAACTCCCTCTTGCTCCCAGCCAGCCCCTAAAAGGCATGGAATCACCTTTGCTGCAAGCACCTCCCCCTGCCTCAGTGTCCGAGGCTGCACTCAATTAGGAGGCTGTCAATCTTTTAAGGATGATCGCTCTAGAACAGACCACATTACTGAATGCCATCCAGGGGCTAGCTGGCCAGAATACCCAGATTCTGACCTACTTGGATAGCATTCATGGGGCTCTATGTGACCTACAGTGGTCATTCCAGGGTCTGGCCTTCTCTTTGAGCACAGACTCCACTCATCCCAACCTTATGCCCAGACTCCCACCGCTTCCTAATCAAAAATCCCTCCACCAGCCCTATCTCAAGTACACTCATACATTTGCATGCACCAACTGCAATGACCGCAAGCAGCATGTTCTCACACCAAAATGGCAATTTACACAGACACACAGGCAAACACAAGACACACCTCACCACCACCACTACAGGCATACCCACAGTCAGCACACCCACCATGCACAAACACACACACCCACCACCAGCATACCTGCAGATACCAAACCCAACGCAACACAGACAGCCACACTCACCAGCAGCACACCTGCAGACACCACACCCACCACTTTACCAACACCCACACACACCACCAGCACACCCACAGTCAGCACAACCACCACTACACCAACACCACACACACCAGCAGCACAACCACAGATACCACAATAACACACAGCACGTCCACAACAGACACATCTACACACATACTAAGCACAAACTCCCACACTCACCCACCCAACAGATACCCAGTAAGAAACACAAATCAAAACATACAGCACATTCATCAGACCCTCAGGCTCCCACGCCTTCATCAGACATATGCACAAGAAGTCACAGCCACTTCCTCTTTTTCCCAACCCAAACTCTCTCCCAACCACAATACCCATTTTCCAAAGGAGGACCTTTTTTTTTGCCCTGACCCTGATGCCTTCCATTTCCTCCAAGACATCTTTCCACCCCTTCCACGTCCCTATTCACCCCTTTCAAATCCCAGCCCAACCCACCCCTCACTAACCCAAACCCACAACTACCAAACCCATCTATTCCTCTCCCAACCCCAAGCCCATTCCTGCCAAACCCAAGGGCCCCCCTTCTAGTGACATAATTGTGGGACCTTCTCTCTACCCCATTTATGCCCCTTCAGAGGAGGTTTATTTTGGCAGTCACATTAGCAAGCACGTTGTGGGCATGCACCCACACTGTGAAATACAAGCCTAGTGCCTTTTTTTGTTATGTACATTTTCTTTAATTTGTTGATGAGAAAAATAACTCATTTGTATAAAACATTTTTATTTTGAGAATATATTTGTTCTGGCCTTATTCAATGAATGTTACTAATTGTTTGCTGGTAATACTATTTCTGCTAATGTATGTGCCATGCACTTACTCTCATCTTTGTGATAGTGACCAACACAGTTTGTGGATTTTAGTTATTTTGTTTAAATTGCATACGTTATATGGACATGTTTATTTTGGTACAACCATTAACCCCTTCCCCGCCATGGACGTAATGGTTACGTCCATGGCAGCGCCCATGTGGCGCCAGCGCCCGTGTGGCGCCATGGACGTAACCATTACGTCCTGGGACTGGCAGTCGGGGGAAGCCCTTGTGCGATCGCACGCTGATTTCATGAAAGGGCTAAAGACGCGCTGGAAGCCATTTGCTTCCAGCGCGTCTAAGGAGAAGGTGAGTTTTTTACCTTCGTGCGGGGGGGGATGCCTCTGAAAGAGGCATCGAGGGAAAGGAAAGGGTTTTCTGACCGTGAATATGAGACTGACTCTGCATCTGAGGCAGAGGAGGAAGTGCAGGATTCTGGAAGAGAATTTTCTGTCAGAGAGGAATCATCTGATGATGAAGCCACTCTCAGTGCTGATGAAGGGCCTGTTTTAGAGGAGAACAGTGATGTGTCAATGGTGCAGGAGCCAGCGGCTGAAAGGCTTCCCATTGGAAGACCTGACACGTGAGTTGCACCAAACATGGAGCAGCCACAGTTGAATTGGCAAACATGGAGCAGCCACAGTTGCCTGCATTTACTGGTTTTCCAGGGTGTCGAGTTAATACGGAAAACTTTTTGCCCGTCAACTTTTTTGAGTTGTTTATGGACGATATATTTTTGAAAGAGATTGTTGAGCAGACTAATTTGTATGCAGAGCAGTTTTTGAGGGTCAACGCTGCCAGACTTAAGCCACACTCTAGAGCTAGCCGGTGGATTCCCACAAATCTGGAAGAGTTGAAAAAGTTCTTGGGTTTAACTTTTTTGATGGGGCTGATAAGGAAGCCATTGCTGTCTTCATATTGGTCTACTAGTCCCTTGATGGCAACTGCTATATTTCCTGCCATCATGAGTCGTAACCGGTATGAGCTTCTTCTTCGGATGTTGCATTTTGTAGATAATGCTTTAGCCTTGCCACGAGATCGTCCTGATTCTGACCGTCTTTTTAAGATTAGACCTGTCCTTGATCATTTGGTAGATCGGTTTTCAGAGATCTATGTTCCAGGGAAAGAAATATCTGTAGATGAGTCTTTGGTCCTGCTCAAGGGTTGTTTGGTTTTTAGGCAGTACATTCCTAGCAAGAGGGCATGGTATGGAATTAAATTGTATATGCTGTCTGAAAGTAGTACAGGATATGTTTATAATTTCCGGGTCTACCCTGGTAGGGATTCCAATATTGACCCCCCTGGTTGTCCACCCACTTTTGGAGTTAGTGAGAAAATTGTGTGGGAACTTGGTAGACAACTGTTTAACAAAGGTCACCATTTATATGTAGATGACTTCTACACTGGAGTTCAGTTGTTCAAGGAGTTGTTCAGAGTGGACACTGTTGCTTGTGGCACAATCCGCTCTAATCGGAAATGCTAGCCAAGAGAGCTTGTCTGTAAAAAACTTGAGAAGGGACAGTGCAGTGCCTTGCGGAATGATGAGCTGCTAGCTCTGAAAATTGTAGACAAGAGGGATGTATACATGCTAAGCACCATCCATGATGAGAGTACTTCACCTGTGGCTGTTTGGGGTCAGGTTGCCGAAGTGCGCAAACCTGTATGCATCTTAGACTATAATAAGCACATGGGTGGTGTTGATAGAGTAGATCAGAGGTTAGAACCTTACACTGCTGCTCGTAAGTCTTATGTGTGGTATAAGAAATTAGCGGTTCACTTGTTCCACTTGGCAACTTTTAATGCTTTTGTTGTGTTCAAGGATAGTTATCCAGAGTCAAGGATGACATTTGTGAAATGTCAGGAGTCTATCATAACTAGCCTTGTTGTGCTGGAACAGGCAAGAGTTCCTAGAGTAGCAGTGGTGGAGGATGTGGCTAGATTGAAAGATCGTCACTTTGCTGAGCACATTCCTCCCACGGCAAAAAAAACAAAAATCCTGCTAAGAGATATAGAGTCTGTGCTCGAAGAGGTATCAGGAAGGAGACTAGGATGTACTGCCCTGATTGTCCTTCAAAGCCTGGGCTGTGTGTGGGTGGCTGTTTCAGGAGCTACCACACACAGAAGAATTATTGGGAAATTCAGTGAGCGTAAACTGCTGTTTTATATTTTTATATGTTCAGTTTCACGGTTGGCATTAGTCATGTATTCAGTTAGAGCTTTTGTGTTTGTAGTTTTGTACTTATTTATGATTAGTGGTTTCTTTGTTGTTTAAAAACAAACAAAAAAAGGGATGGTATGTGTGGGGTGGTGCTTGGCTGGTGGTGTGCGTGGGGTGGCGCTGGGCTGGCGGTGTGCATGGGGTGGTGCTTGGCTGGCGGTCTGGGTGGGTGGGCTGGAACTTGGCTGGCGGTGTGCGTGGGGTGGTGCTTGGCTGGCGGTGTGGGTGGGTGGGGTGGCGCTTGGCTGGCGGTGCGGGTGGGGTGGCGCTTGGCAGGCGGTGTGGGTGGGTGGGGTGGCACTTGGCTGGCGGTGTGGGTGGGGTGGCGCTTGGCTGGCGGTGTGGGTGGGTGGGGTGGCGCTTGGCTGTTGGTGTGGGTGGGGTGGCGCTTGGCTGGCAGTATGGGTGGGGTGGTGCTTGGCTGGCGGTGTGCATGGGGTGGCGCTTGGCTGGCGGTGTGCGTGGGGCTTGGCTGGTGGTGTGGGTTGGGTGGCGCTTGGCTGGCGGTTCCAGCCAAATGCCAGTCCACACACTCATCAGCTGGTGTGATTGCTGTATCAGGCATGTAGGCGTATGAAAGTGATGGGCCCTTGACTGGCGCTGTCTGTGGATGCGAGTCTTGTAATGTGCTGGGCCCGTGGCTGGCGGCGTGAATGGTCTTGTTCATGTCATGTATGAAAGGTGTGTGAATGGACTGTAAAGCGGTTGGTGCCTTGTCGTGGCTTTACAGCTCACGAGCTGTGAGTCATTGGTTCAGTTTTTTGGCCTTTCAGTTATTACCAGTGCATTTCACTTTTGTGAAATCTCTTGTTAATAAAATTTGATCTACTGAACCATCACTCACCCTCGTGCCAAATCCAACCAGTATGTGTGGTACAAATGACAAAACCTGCTCCGATGTAATCAAGCGTCGCAGCACACTTGAGACACGCTAGGTATCTCAGGTGGGACCCCGATGATGAAGAATGCCAACAACTTGGTTGGTGGGTGAGGGGTCTTTTTCACATAACCTAAGTGCGTTTCTTTTCACAATTTTAGTGTTTGGCACATCACCGACGTATGTGGACACATCACAATAATATATTACAAAACTACCTGTGTTTGGGGGGAGGGGCCACCTGTGTTTTTGGTCCTGGGTGTGGCCTTCATCTAGGGAAACCTACCAAACCCAAAATTAGACACCCCAAGGAGTGCAGGGAGATGTGGCTTGCGTGGATCCCCCAACATTTTCTTACCCAGGCGCCTCTGCAAACCTCAAAATTTGCTTAAAAAAGCATATTTTCCTGCCTTTTGTTTGTACGATCACCGCTCCAGCACAAAATTCCTACTCCCCAGTGTTCCCCTCAGTCTCCCAAGTAAAATGACACAAATTTGTGGCTCCTCTCAGATTCCAGAACTTTCTGTCACAGAAATATGAGGAACATGTGTTTTTTTCGCCAAATTTTGAGGTTTGCAAAGGATTCTGAGCTAGAGGCCAAAATCTACAGGTAGGCCCTTTGCAAAAAACACCTCTGTTTTCTTTAAAAAAATGGGATGTGTCCACATTGTGTGTTTTGGGGCGTTTCCTGTCGCGGGCGCTAGGCCTACCCACACAAGTGAGGTATCATTTTTATCGGGAGACTTGGAGGAACGCTGGGTGGAAGGAAATTTGTGGCTCCTTTCAGATTTCAGAACATTCTGTCACCGAAATGTGAGGAAAATGTGTTTTTTTAGCCAAATTTTGAGGTTTGCAAAGGATTCTGGGTAACAGAACCTGGTCAGAGCCCCACAAGTCACCCCATCTTGCATTCCCCATGGTCTCTAGTTTTCAAAAATGCACAGGTTTGGTAGGTTTCCCCAGGTGCCGGCTGAGCTAGAGGCCAAAATCTACAGGTAGGCACTTTGCAAAATACACCTCTGTTTTCTTAAAAAAAAATTGATGTGTCCATGTTGCGTTTGGGGGCGTTTCCTGTCGCGGGTGCTAGGCATACCCACATAAGTGAGGTATAATTTTTATCGGGAGACTTGGGGGAACATGGATTAGCAAAACAAGTGTTATTGCCCCATGTCTTTCTCCTTTCTCCTCATTTTTTCCTTCCAAATAAAAGAGAGTGTGTAAAAAAGACATCTATTTGTGAAATGCCCTGTAATTCACATGCTAGTATGGTCACCCCGGAATTCAGAGATGTGCAAATAACCACTGCTCCTCAACACCTTTTCTTGTGCCCATTTTGGAAATACAAAGGTTTTCTTGATAGCTCTTTTTCACTCTTTATATTTCAGCAAATGAATTGCTGTATACCCGGTATAGAATGAAAAGGCACTGCAGGGTGCAGCTCATTTATTGGCTCTGGGTACCTAGGGTTCTTGATGAACCTACAAGCCCTAAATATCCCCGCAACCAGAGGAGTCCAGCAGATGTAACGGTATATTGCTTTTCAAAAATCTGATATTGCAGGAAAAAGTTACACAGTAAAACGTAGAGGAAAATTGATGTTTTTTTCACCTCAATTTCTATATTTTTCTTTTTCAGTTGTTGTTTTCTGTAGGAAACCCTTGTAGGATCTACACAAATTACCCCTTGCTGAATTCAGAATTTTGTCTACTTTTCAGAAATGTTTAGCCATCTGGGTTCCAGCATTGGTTTCACAACCATTTCTGTCACTAACTGGAAGGAGGCTGAAAGCGCAAAAAATAGTAAAAATGGGGTATGTCCCAGGAACATGCCAAAATTGTGTTGAAAATTTTGATTTTCTGATTCAAGTCTGCTTGTTCCTGAAAGCTGGGAAGATGGTGATTTTGGCACCGCAAACCCTTTGTTGATGCCATTTTCAGGGGAAAAACCACAAGCCTTCTTCTGCAGTCCTTTTTTTCAATAGTTTTGAAAAAAACAAATTTTCACTGTATTTTGTCTAATTTCTTGGTCTTCAGGGGAACCCACAAAGTCTGGGTACCTCTAGAATCCCTAGGATGTTGGAAAAAAAGGACGCAAATTTGCCATGGGTAGCTTATGTGGACAAAAAGTTATGAGGGCCTAAGCACAAACTGCCCCAAATAGCCAAAAAAAGACTTGGCACCTGAGGGGGGAAAGGCCTGGCAGCGAAGGGGTTAATGTTGCCACCATTAATTGCCTCATTACGAGTTTGACGGGCAGTGGAAGCTGCTCGCAAAACTCTTTCGGACGGAACTCCGGTTTTCCACCTGCTAGCCCCATTATGGGTTTTCTGCTAGGCCAGCGGGCAGAAACAGCATTTCCACCTGCTGGCCCAGCAGAATATTCACCACAACATGGACGCCAGCTCGTAATCAAGCCGGTGGCAATGTTGCCGTGCTTCGGGTGCAGCAGCACCCATCCCGCTTTTCACTGCCTATAATTCGGGCAGTAAAAAGCACGATAAGGCTGTCCATGGGGGCCAAGTACACATGGTTCCTGTTTCCGCCATCCTTTGCAATGCAGTGGAACTGCCATGTAAAAGCTTGTGGAGAAGGGACTCATAATACCCAGGGCAGTGCTGTGGATTAAGACCACCGGCACCACAAGGCTGTCGACTGGCACCAACCTGGTGGTACCGGTGGTCGGACCATGGTGGCTCCACTACAGTTATCATGTGGAGGCCGGACCACTGTTTTGGTGGTGGTCCAACCTCCACTGCAGCCTTGGTGGTCTTATGACCGCCAGGGTCATAATTAAGGCCTTAATGTGTTTTTGTTATTCTGACTGGAGAATGCATATGTGTTTATTTTGACATGATATGCAAATAATCATTGCACAGGGAATCTGACACTTTACAGTTAAGTGATATCTAATGTTTATTGTTGGAAAGTGGTTTATTAGTCGGGATTGGTAGGTACCACCAACTAGTAATATGGTCACAATAACAATATAAGGTCCAGTCAAGGTCTCAGTAAATTAAGCTCTTGCTCAATCCTTGGTACCACATCCTTTAAAAAAATTGAGCCTCTCTATTTGCCACAGGTCACTGAATTAAATTTTAAAAAGGAGGTCATCAAGCAACATTCTTTAAAGCAACATTATCTCATATCAACAGAATGCTGCCTCCGGCCAACACCAGGATAAAGAGGTTGAAAAATCTCACCCTATTGAGAATGCAAATAAAGGCACCCATTTGGAATCTTCCTATGTAAGGCTACGCCAAGGAAGTATTACATTTGCTGTTTGTTGGGCCCATTGGAAATAGGTGCACATCAAATTCACAACAAAACAATTCTCAGGGCCAAATGAAAAATGTCATAGATGAAGCAGCCGTGTGAGTCAGTCAGGACTTTCTTCCGTAAAATAAGTCAAAATAATTTCTACTACATGAAGGACATACTCTATGGCAACATCGGCATCCAGCTTATATTTATCCTGCAATCAGTAGAGGGTCAGTGAATCAGCTCAGCATTACCATACAATACAGTGAGTACCACATAACTATATTAACGTTGTAAGCTATGAATCAAATACCATACCATGTAAGAGAGGAAAAAAGGTACATTTTATATTTTGGATTTGTCCTGGATAAACAATAGTAGGCAACAATTACACAATAAATATGATTCTTAGCTGAGTGCTTATTTATACGCCTGGCCCTAGGTACCACATTAGAAAATTAAAACATGTTTAATTATGGTTAATGTTTTAAAACAGGTGCACAGGCATATATTCCATCCATTGTGCTACCTGACAACATCAGTGACACTATATTTATTTCAAACAAGATTAGGCAGCATTGTATTGAGTAGCAGGGTCTTGGAAATTGGGATTTTGGTTGAGGGGGATGAATATACTTCTCAAGCACCAACCAGAATCCCTGTCAGGTGAACAACAAATGTTACTAAATTAATCTGTGCTTGACCCGCTGGTAGCTTGGTACAAAATCAGTCAGTCACTACTCAGATGCAATGTGTAAAGTTTTTATGGAGCACATAAATAATAATTAAATTTCAACACCACACAAGAAAAAATCCACAATTTAGAATAAAATGACTACATTTTAATAAATAAACGTAGTTCAAAATGACAAATATTCAATCAGTAGAAACATAGATATTCAGTTTTCAAAGTTTTAGGTAAGTATAACAGCTAAAAGCAGAAAGTGTCACTCGCAATCATCTGATCATGCTAGACCAGGGGAAAGTAACAAGTTCAGGCTGGCTGAAATAGAGCTTTGGCTCGATACAGGGACCAACTTAGTTCTGCTGAAAAACTTACCTTCTCTATGTCCAATGCGAAGAGTCCAGTTCATGGTAGAGGCAGTCGCGAGGAGATCATTTTAGATGGTCATCGCTGTAGCGCAAAGAGCAGACCGGGCACCGCAGATCATCGTTGCTGTAGCATGAAGATCTTGTCAGACATTGCGGATGGTTGTTTCTGGAGGTTCATGTTGGTTGTCATTTCAGGGTGACGTCGCTGTGGCACAAACTGCAGATTTTGTGCTGCCGGTATTTGCTGGTGTTCACTATATCGTAAAGAGTCTGTTTCAAAGGATCTTTGCATTGCTAGTCATCACTGACGACAAGATCTTGACACAAAGTGGCTCGTCCAAGGTCATAAAAAGCCCAAAACTCCAAGGCTCCAAAGGGCCTCAGGTGACCAAAGGATGTTGTCATGTTCTTTTGGGTGCACCTGAGCCAGCCCTTTGAAATGTAATTGGGGAAGAGAACTTCCCCTAGTGCCTCTTTGTCTCACTGTCTGGGAGGAGTACACAAAGTCCAACTTTACTTATGCACCCAATGGTTAGGACAAGAAAATGGCAACTTCATAAAAGCAGCATTTTCAGAATTGTGAATTAAAATCAAACTTTATCATTAAAGACTATTTTACATGAACACAGGGCTTGTGCCTAAAGTCATCTTACCTTACACAGAGACTTTCCACAGAAAACCAGGCGTATACAATTATAAAACTCAAATGAAGGAGCCAAAGTCTGGTTAAAATAAAACTAAGGGCCATATTTATACTTTTTGACGCAAAACTGCGCTAACGCAGTTTTGCGTCAAAAAAATTAGCGCCCGCTAACGCCATTCTGAAGCACCATGTGGGCGCCGTATTTATTCAATGACGTTAGCCAGCGTTAGCCGCCGGCGCTGCCTGGTGTGCGTGAAAAAAAACGACGTACACCAGGCAGCGCCGGCGTAGGGGGATATGGATCTTGGGCGCCAAAAAATGGGGCCAGTCAGGCTGAGGCAAATTTTTCGCCTCAACCCGATTTGCGCCATTTTTTTCGACTCCCAACCCCCATTGAAATGACTCCTGTCTTAGCAAAGACAGGAGTCATGCCCCCTTGCCCAATGGCCATGCCCAGGGGACTTATGTCCCCTGGGCATGGCCATTGGGCATAGTGGCATGTAGGGGGGCACAAATCAGGCCCCCCTATGCCACAAAAAAAAAAAAAAACACTTACCTGAACTTACCTTAATGTCCCTGGGATGGGTCCCTCCAGCCTTGGGTGTCCTCCTGGGGTGGGCAAGGGTGGCAGGGGGTGTCCCTGGGGGCATGGGAGGGCACCTCTGGGCTCCTTCCGAGCCCACAGGTCCCTTAACGCCTGCCCTGACCAGGCGCAAAAAAACGGCGCAAAAGCGGCCAGACGTCACTTTTTTGGACCCGCCCACTCCCGAGTGTAAATACGGCGCACATGCCTCGGAGTCAATTTTTTAGACGGGAACGCCTACCTTGCATTTCATTTACGCAAAGTAGGTGTCCACGCAAAAAAATGATGCAGACTCCATGGACTTTGGCGCTAGACGCGTCTAACGCCAAAGTATAAATATGGAGTTAGTTTTGTGTCGGAATTGCGTAAAAAAAAAACGACGCAATTCCGGCGCAAACAGAGTATAAATATGCCCCTGAATGGCATGGAGGAGCCGGCGGATTAATTTCACAGTGAGATTATTATGATTCTAAGACTAAGGAGACAAGAATGTGTGTTTCATTCACAACCCTGTGAATAGCCTCAACACCAAAACAAAATTAATAATATACATAATTTTAAATTCACACCTAGCATTCACTCCCCAATTAAACACTTTGGTCATAGTTAACAACTGCCCTGTCTACATATTTTCTTCCCCTCTCCTTATAAACAATGGAGATAAGCTGTTTAATGCCCCAAAGAGCTTCTAAGCAGGGACAAAAGCTCTGAATCAGGCAATACTGGGTCTTGCCTAATTGGTGCGACAGCTAGATACCAAATAGTTGAAGTTCCATTGTGGATATATGTTGTCAGCAAATCACCAAAATTGGAAATTAAAAACACTCAGATAGGCATGTCTTTCACATTCCAATTGCTCAATTTAGTTACAGATATTCATGTTCTTCTTTCCAGAGCGTGTCAAGATAAAACAATTCCAATAAAATGACTAATTAATATTTGAAAGGAAGGTTATTGCCTGTCAAAAAAGGGGGTTTTGACAGGTTAAATGTGCAGTTTAAAATTGCCATAGGCAGCTTACCTGTGTGCTGCTACTTTACAGGGCATAACTGCAGTCTCTCACAAGCAGCCTGCACCTGTGCTCACATACATGCACACATGTTTATGTGTAACCAGCCCTTACTCTGGCTGTGTCAGTTATATACGAATGGACCGAGGACTCTGCCTACAGCTAACCCTAAGACTAGTGGGTCTCTATAGGGCTAGTGGTGCTGGCTCCCTTACACTCCCTCAGGACTAGACATGGAGTTCCCTGCTTCCCAGTTACCCTGCATCTAGGAGGCCATGGGTTGTGCGGAGGGCAAAGCAGAGGAGAAGGCTGGTGCTGAGAGCCAGTAACACAAACACCCCACATACTGCACTGCTTTTGAGGCCAGGAGACCTGCTGAAAGTGCTCCAGGAGGCTAGAGTTCACCAGTACAAGTAAGACGAGCCCACAATTGTTGCATTCAGTACAAGTTGGCCTTTTGAAAAATGTTGACACTCCTCCTGAAATTAAGCCCATAAGGTTAGGTTGCATGACAAAAAACATTCTCCTTTCTCTAGGGTGGGCTAGCACCTGGGAGTCAGTACAGAATTGATTCATTTAGCCCCCTTGTGGGCAGAAGGTGTGTAGAACCCCTGTGTTTAGATTGCCCACATGGGCTCCCATTTCCTGGGTAGCTTGTGCAATAAAAAACGTCCCTTTGGGCCAGCTTTAATTGAAACAGGATTCAGGACTCCACCCAATACACCAAAGACAGAGACCGGGATCCAGGGCCCCATCCCTGAGACCCAGGAGCAGCACAAGTCTTCTCCCACCACAAGAATCCCATAAAGGAAAGAATGTGTCATGAATCCACCTTGTGCCCTTTGTGCTGTGGGTCTTACACACCTGGCTTATGTCATCCTTCCCTTATAGCACCTCCCTGTCTCGAGCACTCCACGGTCAACCTCCACAAAGCTTGAACCATTGAACCTCCTGCACTGTTACTGTGCAAGTTTCAGCCTGTTGTGCACCTGCAGATTATCATGTGTCTTTCGGACATGTGACGATTTGTACCCTTACCCATTGAATTGTGCCATCATGCACTTGGAATTCCATTACGCATGGTTAATTGTTTCCAACTGCCTTTTGCACCTGCCACCTGCAAGGCCTCATTCCGTTGTGTGTAACAGGTGATGAGACATGTGCCTTCTAGAACAATCTCTCCCTCCAGCATAAATACCCAATCTGACCCTGAATCAGTGTTGGCCTCATTCCAGCCCTTAGCAAGCATCATCTCTGCACTCACCTCTTGAGTCGCCCAGAACTTACAGTGCTCTAGTCTTCCTAGCCTTCCTGATTATCCCGTGATCCAGGCTTCTGAGACACTTTCAGTGTCTTCCTTCATGATCTACAATGCCACCTCCTCTTGGGCTTCTTGCACCATAGCTCCCTGCTGTCTTCGGATTCCAGTTAATGTGCAAGACAAGGCTTAGTACTTTCCCCTTAGAACTTTCCCCTCAAGTTAGTGCACACTAATCCTTAGATTAGCAGATAATTAATAGACTGAGTCCTATGAAGGTGTGAGCAAGCCTTTTGAAATTAAACATTGTTGGAGTATTAACCCCCATAAGGCCCAACACTCTGGACCCTTCTATTGCAATGCTCCAAACGTATTTGTACCCAAACTGAAAGTTTTGCTACTGTGTTTCTTGATAAGTTGTATTCACTATTTGTGGAGGAACGTTTAGAGCTTAAAGTTATATCTGAGTTTGACCTGAACATTGTATGTTACAGATTGCCAGCAAACTCTGAAATGGTTCCTGCTCTCTCTCATGCAATATTTATGTCAAAGTCTGTAAGTGTACATTATTGTGTAAGCAATTCTTAAAACATTCTGAATTGACAACTGGTGCGTAATGTTGCTTCTAGTTGTCTTTAGTGCTCAAGCACCAGCATCAATGATAATGAGGTCCAGGGAGGTATGACCCTACTAGGTAGTGGGACAAGACAGCATAGTATCTCCTACTAGGGACGCAAGTGCATCTTTTATTGTTATACCCTATGCCACCTTCCCCTCTGGGGGCAGTTGATGGAACTAGATTGCTCTTACTTGTTTCATCAAGCTGTCGAAGCCAGGGTTGGAGGTCCAGAATGGTTTCCATGGTTTGAACCAGGTGAATGTGTGATATGCTGCCTCCACCAGGCGGGGTTTGAGAAGCTGCTGCCATCTCACTTACCCATGCTGGAAGGCACATGGGAAGTGGGATGGGCAGCACCGGAGTGGGCTGCCGGCACTGGCCCAATGTCTAATATGGTTGTGAGTGCCTCAGGTGGGACAGGGGCACCCAATCTGAAATTAAAAAAGAAAAGAAAGAAACAGCACTCGGCCGCGTGGCCAGGGTTGATGTTATAATATTAACTGGTACCAGCCTGGTAGTGTCCCACAAAGCCCAGCAGGGCTTATTTTGAATAAGGAATTGTTTTGTGATGACTCAGGATGGCAGGTCACCACCAACATGTCTTGCAAATAATATAGTGGCCAAAGGAAGTGCAGCAGCCCACACCTCAAACTTTTGAAAACGTACCCTATGTTTATGAGGCCATAAAATCTATGACCCTCAGACTTTAGCACTATTATTTCAAGTGTTCCTAAGGCTAGAATGTTTTTCCAACTGCTTAGGAATGCATTGATCTCTAGTGGTTGGTCTATGGTTGCATGGTTTATGATCTAAAGAAAGACTCAGATACATATTATGTTAATTTTAAACACTTTATTGATACCATATTGTTGACAGTGTATTGTTGATATATACTGCACTACTTTGTTGATAATAATAACTGCATTTAAACACAGTTAATGATTTCAGTGATACAATGGTGATTTTCAACATGTGGTAATTTGGTCTTTTACTATGATGTTTTTTTGACAAAGCCAATAGGCTTACATTATGTATTGATGTGGTAACCTCTTTACGAATCCAATAGGCTTGCTTTATGTGAAGGGTCTCCCCCTCCCCTTATATTGTGATGTTCTATCTTGTATAGGAGGGGAGTACTGTTATTTTGAAAGTCATGACCCAGTAAGGGTCAAATGTGATTTCAGAATGTTACCTAAAATAATTATTTCTGCCTCATGTACTTATTTGTAAAGTATTGTGATAAATGTACTGATTGGACAATTATTTATTGAGTGTTATTATTGTGTGCCAGAGAATTGTGATTACTAGCCCACACCACCTCCCATGAGTAGACCTTACTCTTTTCTGCTTTGCTACCTTGAGAGAGTCAAGCTCCACAATGGGGTGTTTGGTTTCTATTAGGGGAAATTGTGGACCTATTAAGTGCACAGGCCTCGCATTCGCACAACTAATAACCCAGGCCCAGATTTTTCAAACTTTCATGTTATGCAATGCAGCAAGACACCTTGCTGTACTGCCCTGTATGAAGGGAGAGGGCAGGAATGCACCGTATTCAACATTATATAGTGGATTCCTGTCCTATCCTAGCATTGGCACATGTAGTGCCACCTTGTGCCAACGCAGGCACCTTAGCGGCATGGTGCAAGAGTGCCTGCATTGTAGGCATGATTGCTTTTGTGCAGAAAGGGGCACCTTCCTCCACAAATACAATCCTCTGAGACTTTTTCCTCTTTTTCCATCTGCTAAAGAATGCAGCATGCATAGAAAGAGGAAAACACATATCTCTCTTCTTTACACCTCCCCTAAGAAAGAATAGCATCTTGACACATTCCCAGATCTACCACTCATGATAAATCCGGGAATATGCCGAAATCCATTGGTGGATGCATCCACGCTCCACCTATGTAATTCCTTCCCCGGCAGAGTAATGCAAGGCAGAGACTTGCACTGCCTTGTGTTTCTCCAGATTTACCAAGAAACGCAGGGCCTCACAAGGTCTGTGGTCACCCCCATTTTATTGGTGAATTATATTGAACCTTTTTTTAGACTCTGTGCACTAAGATGCAACTGTACAATGACGAGTGTATGTGCTCCAACCCCCTAAAACACAAAAATGGTCTAATCACGGACTTGAGTACTTAACATTCCTGTATGCCATAGTATACGGTTTAGAGACTACACCCATTGTATGGAAAGGTAAATATCACCTGTGGACTGCAGTTCTTATTGTACCATCCACTAGTGCTAAAAGGAACATATTGTTTCAGGCCTACCAATGCAACCTAAATGCTACTGCTTAGACATCTGACCTGGGAAAAATAACATTTTCTTGTAAATAATAATAAGTCATCCCTAAGTATGCATTGTAGCTCACACGTAGAGTACCTAGTTTATAAAAGAGGGATAAAGAGAAATGTAATGTTGGCATGTCATGTACCGTGACATGCCCCCAAAAGTTATTTTCACTGTGGAAGGGTCTGGCTAACCTATGAGGAACGCAAGAGTGCAGATATCAATTTTGCTCACTTGGGCTTGTTACAAACTAGAGCAATGTTTCGACCACAATTTTTATCATTTGTTAAAAATTCAAAGTACTGATGAAGTTAAATATTTAGGAAAAGTAACTTTCGTGAGTTACTTTTTCCTTGCCTGAAGTACCTGCAGGCTAATTCACATTAGCCTGCCCGTAGCTGCCACTGCCAGTGCCTGACGTTTATGGGATGTGAAAATTGTTTCCAGAGCAGAGACAATAGTTTAGGCCTGGTGACACGATGGACTATGCATGAAATTTGTGACACTTGTCAATCCAGTAGGAGAAGCTTGGTGTGTTCAGAGATTTAGTTTTCTTCAAGTGGAAAAGGGTGAGCCCTCTCTGTTTGCAGTCAATTGTAAGGTAAAGCCTGTGGAAAGGAAGTCTTTTTCTCTTTAGACTGTCTGTAGCCAGTTGGGAACCAGTCCATCCAGAGGGGGTGTTCCTGGGAAAGAAATTCAGACTCGTTCTGCTTTTAACAAGCTGAGCTTTTCCTGTAAAAGCCACCAGCTTCTGCAAGCCCTCACTCAAGACAATCTGAATTCAAAGGGACTCAGCAGTATACAGCCTGCTGCCTTCCCCGTCGGGAAAATGCTGACTTCTATTTCAGATGCTACATTAGAAAGTAAAAACAATGACGGAGACAAACCAGCTTCGCATTTCTTACCAGAGCTTCATCGCATTCAGCCTTAAATTGTGCCTAGGTCCTGGTCGCATGTGAACAGTTCTTTCGATTGGCCCTTTACTTTCTCTCAGAACTTTTTCCCTTAAGTCCCTTGTTCCCCTTAGTGGATTTTTGTTATTGCGGTGTCATTTGGTTTGTTACATTTATTTCTATTTCTATTTTTGGGAGTGGGATTTTATTGTGTTGTGTTTTGTGTTTTGTAACTTACTTTTACATCTAAATGCGTACATGTTTTCAAAGTGAAGCCTGTCTGCTCTGTGTTATAGTTACCAGGGGTTGAGCTTGGGTTTAACTTAATGAAACCTTTGACTAGACTCAACAAGTTAGTGACTTGATTGCTTGTGATATCCACCCCAAATTAGCAAATTAATTTCTTACAGTTGGTACATAATGAAATATCATTTTAAGCTGCACCTCAGTTGCTGGCTCTGGATAGTGTGTGTTTTGGGACAAAATCTATATATACCTCTTTATATACCAGCTACCAGAGGGGTCTGAAGGATGTAACAGTATATTACTTTGTAGATCGGACATCGGGCTAAAAACATACAGATGAAAATCCTGTGACCTATTTCTATTTTCCTATCTATTTTAATTTTTTTGTATCTCAACAATTAGGCCCTCATTTACGGGGGTCACCTTGCTGTGATGCCATACCCCAAAGTGAAAGGACAGGAATGCATGGTATTTATGCAATACAGTACATTTCTGTCCTTTCCCCTGTGCTAGTGCCTTTCGGCTGCCTAGCACCAACACAGGTACCCTTGCACCATGGAGAAAGGGTGTCTGTGTTGTTGGCAGGACTGTTTTTGTGGAGGAAGGGGCACCCTTCTGCACAGGAAGAATCCAGAGAGGTGTTTTCCTCTTTCTATGTGTGCTGTACAATGCAGCACACATAGAAAGAAGAAAAAAATAAAATAAAAGGAAAAAATAAAGATATTTCTCCTCGTTACGTCTGCCCTGGGTAGGTGTAAGCGTTTAGCACATCCCCAGGTTTATAGCCTCTTTTAAATCTGGGAAAGCCTCACAATCCATGGGTGTTGCGTGGGAAAAGCCACTACATTGCCAATGGAACACCTCCCTGGTGCACAGTGAGGTAACTCAGCGACTTGCTCTGTCTTGCCTTACTTAATATCTATAAGGCCATTCAAAGACACACAAAGTGGCTATGTGTGGGCTCATAGATATGATGTTGTAATCTGTGCCCCTGGAGCATCAAAAAAATTGATGCTCCAGTGGCACAAGGGGCTCATAGATATCCCCCTAAGTGTGTTTTGGAAAACCATGGAGGACTCTTCACAAATGACCCCTTACGGACTCCTTACTGAATTTGAAACTTCTGAAAAATGTATAGCTTTGCAGGTTCACCAGTGACTTTCTGACCTTTTTCCACCACAAACAGTAAGTAGGCAGAAACCACAAAACTAAAATTTGACTACCACTTAGAAAAATGCAAAAACTGTGGTAAAATTATGTTTTTTCTAACCCAGTCTATTCCCGAAAGCTAGGACAATGGTGATATTAGCACAGCAAACCATTTTTGATGTAGAAAAATGCTTTCTTACCAAGCAATTGTACCCCATTTTTCTTTACTACCCACATATTTTCTATAACTTCATTATTTTCTCGGGTTCTTCCAGATTAATTCACAAACTCTGGGTACCTTTATATTCTTGAACATGTGTGAAAACAGACACAAAATTGTCCAACATATCTTTTGTGTAAAGAAAGCTATGAGGCTAAGTGAAAAGTGTACCAAACATCTAAAAACAGACTCAGCATGTGGGAGATAGGTCCCTATGAGGCTAAGTGAAAAGTGTACCAAACATCTAAAAACAGACTCAGCATGTGGGAGAGAGGTCCTTCAACAGCTAAGGGGTTAATTTGTCCTAGAGTGGTGAGTCATAAATAGCTAATAGAAGACATATTAAATCAAAACCTCCTCTGAAAACCTGATAACCCAGCAAATGTTTTGAAGTGGCTAAATGAACTGGAAACCTGGCAAAACCAGTAGTTTTTCTCCCTAAGGACCTAAGGACTCAGGTGTTGCAGACTGGAAAGTGAGGTGATATGAAGCCAAACAGATGGATTGGAACCCATGACCAACTATTATAATACAATTGTAAGCAAAGTAATCAGATTAAATGTTAATTGCTGATTCAGGGTAATTACTCCTATTACTGTTTCATTTGTTGAATAATAACTGGAAGTAGTTAATCTAGTTGGGTTTGATGATTTGCAACAGTTGTGACAATAGCTGACCCTGGTGGTGGGGGAGGGGGTGATTCCTGGACTTTTTATTTTTAAATTGCATCTGGCAAGGTTCTTAGTTCCCGTGTCCAGTGCAAAATAATCTGGCTGAATCATTTGTGTTGGTTATAGAATTTTATAGTTATAGAATTATATAGAAAGATATTATTTCCATGGTTTAAAATTGGTTGTATAACAGAACCACGCATGGGGGAACCATGCATGGCTTAACAACGCGGTCGGAACCACAACCCTGCATTCCTTTACAACAAATATAGTTGTAAAAGCATGCTTAGTAAAGGTATATGTGGCAACGACATGTGTTGTTGTGTGATACAATC